>NW_010168659.1:103548-130568 GCF_000695765.1 Mesitornis unicolor
GCTTCGCTGGTGTGTTCTTTTGTTCACTTTTCTGCAGAACAGGCCTATTCTCAGCTCAGTCTTTCTCTCATTTCTTCAAGGTAAAAAGCACAACTGAATGAAAAGGTGATGTTAATTCGAGACTCTTGCAGAAAAAAAAAATGTAACCTGGGTATAGCCACTCAAAAAAACCTAGCTGCCATGATCACCTACTCCAAATACTCAGCTTCAACAAGCAAACTAATGTGGTAGTTGTGTTATAGAATCAGAATGCAGAGATTCTACATAGCTTGGGTATATCCCACAACTAAACTCATGTCTGTGCTTTAAGTGAAATACAGAGATTAGAACCAAAATAAACACTGATTTTGCAAAATGAGTTCTCACTTTTAGGTACTAAACAACAATAGCCACAGCTACCCACACAAGGAAGGATTGTTTGCCATATGACATTGTGTTGCCTCTGTCTGGGAAGAACTACACAAAAGCTTTTAGTTCAAATTATTGAAGACAACATCCAGGGACATACAGTACATGGAAGCATTTATTTTTGCTTTAATTCCCAGAAGAGACAGTGAAGAGATTCAAGTTTCAGGCTTCAAGCATGCTGCACTAAAGATACAGCAACAGTCAGGATATTTCTTAACCACTAAGAGCAGCAGCCATAGACACTAACAAAACATCTAAAATTCCCAGGTTTAGTGGTAGTTTCATAACTAGTGAACTGAAACAAGAAAGAAAAATAAAAATAAATGCTTTAGCTTCTAAGGGGGAGCACAAGGCATTCAGAAGACTCTACACTCTCTTTTTGCATCTGGATACCTCACACAGAGATTAATGAGAAAAAGAAAGCTTATCAAAACATTCAACTACAGAAGCCCTGAACAGACAGACCAGACTTATAACAAGTAATTACAAGGTTCAGAAAAATGATAGATCCCTGGTTGATGATACCACTGTCAGTACAAGAAAAATTCTCATTTCATCTGGAGGACTGCAGCCATAAAGGGGGAAAAAAAATCCCCAAAGCAATGACTCAAGTCGTGCAAATGTTTCCATTACCTGGACAAATACATGGGTTAAGCCCAAAGGCTGAAGCAAACTTAACACTTTCTCACTTTCCTTCTCATGCAGCATTCAAAAAATCCCAATTCTCAATCTCAACAGCATGTTAGCAAAGGAAACTACAAGTCTGTTCCAAAACTTGATGCAAGTCCACAAAAGCCCCCACGACAAATTGGCTTCTTTTTCAGTTCACAGTGGTTAGTTAAGCAGTTTGCAACAAGCTGTTGAAAGTTTTTTTGTTTACTTCTTTTAATTTAAGAGATGAACTTGAGAGCATTAAGCTTAATTTCCAAACTGGAAACCTCAGCTATTTCTATTTACATAATTGCAAGCATCTCACATTGGGGAAAATTCATGTCTTCATATTTGAAAAATAATCAATTTATTGATACAATACAATGTCAAAGCCAGAAACAAACACAAAACATGTGAGCAAGAATCGTAACACTTAAGACTTTTCAGTGCACCTGATGCTTTCTTCTGAATTTCCACTTCTGCTGATGCAAGCAGACAGCACATGTGAGAAGAAGACTACTTCCCCCAAATGTTTCACACGAAACTGGCCGAAGGGTGTTCAGCTATGTACCTGGTTTATCACTGATTCAGATTCCTGTCTTTCCCCTTTTCACACAATGGCTGGCAAAGCAAACTGAGTCAAAAGAATAGCCACATTATTCTCAGTAAACAGCCTAAAATCTTGACTGTCAGAGGACTCAATTGCAAGCACTAAACCATCCTCATTTGGGGCTGCTAGTAAGGAATGCCATTCACCAAATCTTCCTGCTTAGAAGTGACTGAATGGAAGATTTGCTGCCTCTGAGGTATATATCTCATATGCAAGACAGATCTATGTAACAGCACTGTTTTTCTTCAGGCAGCAAATACATATATTTTATATATATACATACATATATATGTAAGCACCCCACTGCACTAACACTATCCTGAGTTCAGTTTATCTAAAACTGCAAAACCTTTCTTTGGCTCAGCTGGTTATGCACAGAAACCCAAAACCAAGCACTACTCAGGAGCAGACCATTGCATTATGTACACATACCATCATAAACTTTTTCAAACTATAAGACAACATGCAAAGCAATCAGCATCAATTCAGATGTCCTCACTTTGATTCTCAGTTTAATTCTACTTTAACATTCATGTTGCTAGAGAAATTATAGATTCAAACTGGGCCTCATTCTCTACAGACATTAGTAACTTGGTCTTCTCACCTCCACTTACTTTTTTTAAAAAAAAAAGGTATAGTATTACCATAGCAACTGCATACCTAGCAGAAAATAAGATAGGCCTAGAAATGTGCATCCCGTATTTAATTTCTCTTTCCATATTTCAATGTATATTTCAATATGAAGGCATGCACATCTTTTCCTCTTTGTCCTTCATATTGGTTGCTGAGGAAAGGATAGGCTGAAAAATTTAAAGGGAGGTTATTTACCAGCACTGGTCTTCAGCATGTTGTCTCTATATAATCACAAACAAGTGTGCTCCCAGCTTAGTACTAAAAAACAGCTGTTTTTCTCTCAACACTATTCATAGGAGCACACACAAACCCTACTATTCCCAACTACCATGATGCTACAATAAGACAGCAGTGTGTGCCTTATGCCCCTTTTCCCTGCCTTTAAATTCACTAAAATGTTCAAGAGCCAAGAGGGGCCGGAGGACAACCTGTTACTCAAGAGATCTAAAGAACCCTGCGATTGGTGAGCAGGTCTTCTATTTATTCTCTGGGTCCTTGTTTCTACATACATTTATGCAATCATAAGAAGCAGCAGCACAGTCTGAAATCCTCAAAAAACATCAGGGGATCCTAGAGACCCTAGGCTGAATAAAAGCTAGATCAGCATTAGAGAACTCTGCAGTGGCATGGTAGTTGGTGAAAGAGTGCAACGCTCTTCTGGCAATGACTACACACATTACAGTGAGCATAAGCTTTGGTACTCTGCTAATTACAGGCAGCTCCACCTTGGGAAATCTCATAAAAGGTTGTTACACAATTAGGTACTCAATAAAAATATCCATATAGAGACAGTCAACTTCTTTGTCTTTTTGTATCTCAGATCTTAAAAAAAAAAAAATCTATCCACAAGTAACCTTCCTCGCAGGCTTTTCTGGTACCCATAAAAAGACAAGACACATCTGACACTCCAAGCAACTGCACCGTTTTGTCCTTAGAGGACCAAAGGATTAAAGATGGGCAATAAGACTCAAGCCCATTTGAGAAAACAAGCCCTTGACAGACTGAGAAACTCTAAGCAGAATTAGAAACAGTGTTATGCATTCTTACCTTTTTCCATCCAATTTTATGTGGTTGTAATGCAGAGATAGAAATCCGTAAATTATTCTTCCATAGGAAATAACTTAAGATCACAGAAAGACACCAGGTCAACCGACACAGCACGTCAATGACATGATATACAGGTCATTCTGATGTTAGCATTAACCATGAGCAAGTGCACACTGAGCTGACAGTTACACAGAATTCACACATCAAGAGCTCTGGGGCTCAGTGCCAAATGCTGTGATCCTGGCAACTGCTGCCAACATGAATAATATGGACAAGGAAGGATGGGAACATATATCTGATGAGATCTGCTACAGATTTCTTGCAGAATTTGTTTAGAAAACAGTATTTTTAGCTGGAAGAACTACAGTTAAAAATATTATGAAGCATCCATAATATCCAAGTGGACACCAGCGACGAGTGGCGTCCCTAAGGGATGGGTACTGGGACTGGCATTTTTGTTGGCAGGGACAGTGGGATCGAGTGCACCCTCAGCAAGTTTACCAATGACACAAGCTGTGTGAAGGACGTGGACCTGTTGGTACAGGTTCAGAGGAGGGGCACAAAGATGATCAGAGAGATGGAGCACCTCTGTTATGAAGTTCAGCCCAGAGAAGTAAAAGCTCCAGGAAGAATTTAGAGCAGCCTTCCAGTACCTGAAAGGAGTCTACAAGAAAGCTGGAGAGAAACTTTCTACAAAGCTATGCAGTGATAGGACAAGGAGTAAGTTTTAAACTGAGGACAGATGTAGATTTAACTAGATGATCTTTAAGTTCCCTTCCAACCCACACCATTCTATGATTCTATGATAACTGCATAGATTGCATTTCTGTCTTCAGTTGGAGGAACCACATCCACCAGAGAAAGGTAGTGCTGAATGGGTAAGGCTCTTGATTTGCAAAACTCGTATTCAATTCCACAAAGGAACAGGACATCTGAAGAATGCAGCAAGAGCTCAGAAACAGGGTTTAAACTTGACTGGTTCACACTAGGGCAAATGACAGTGTTCCTATAGTGATAAAGCTGATTTCATTGGTAAGAATGCAAAAGTTCCTCTGAATGATTAAGCTTTGAGGAAACTTGCCTTCAGGTTCCATGCTGGCTTCACAGGCTTTCCAAAAACAACGTGCTGTCAGTTCTCCTGTACATATGTTTTAAAATAACTAAAAATACACTGCTTTAGTCAATTTTAAGAACTTTGCACAGGAAGTAAAAACACTGTTGTCATAGTCAGTGGGATATGATCGCTTCCAACACCAACTCTTTAAAGCCTCCCCAAAGTCAAACCCAAAGAACAGAAGAGACATTTGAAGAGCTTTGTTAGTGAACAAAAGAGCAACAACAGACTTCCATCTCTCCAGGGTGGTGTTACTGTATTAATTCTGCTTCATTTCTGCAAGTCCACCTTGAGAGGTAACTGTAAAGAACACTCAGGCTACACTAAGAAAAATTCTGGTCAATAGGACACATGTTGACAAAAGCAAAAGATCAACCCTGAAAGACAGAAGTGCCCTTGGATGCTCTGTTCCCCTGCTCTTTGATAGCATTAAGGATGCTCCTACTGGTACAGCTATGGCAAAAGACAAAAAAAAAAATCACATCCACTTCTGGGTATGAAATACATACCCTGTAAATACGTAAGGAAGAGCACGCAAAGAAACTTGCATTTTATATTGCAGGAAGAGCGAGCAGTGGTCACTTTCAGTTCATCCAGAAGGCAATGTCTTTAAATATGCTGGTTCACTAAGAAATTATTAGTTCCTTATCATTAATAGAGAAGATTCTGCATCTCCAGATTGTAGTTGACCAATCATCAAATCATTTAAGTGTCAAATTTGGTCCAATGTCACGATCATGACACAAACTCTGAGCATAGTGCACACTTATCACTCAGCATTACTCATGAGCCAAAGCCTAAATTTCGTAGATTAAAGCAGCCAGAAAACACATCTTTCTCAATACAGGTTAAGCAATTTAAGGATGTGAATGTGTGACCAAATGGTTGCCTGACCATAAGAAAATGTCTTCTTGTGAAGATTACAGCAAAAAAGTTGTACCAAAATTTGAAGGAAAAGGAACAAAAAATTTGCTAGCTATAAAAAAATCCTGACTCTTGCTGTAAGAAAAAGAGCTCATAATAGCCAATAGTGCTTTCTTACCTAAATAGTTTTGGATAAATGAGAGGAAACATAAGGTAGAATCAGAGACCTGTGTACATTAGAAGGGACATGTGAAGGTTACGCAGTCCAGAGTTTTCTGATTGCTCTGGGTCTTGTCCAACTGTTTTGAGCACTTCCAGTAACCTCACAACCACTGGACAAAACTATGCCAGTGTTCAATCACCCACACAGTTAACACTTTTTCTTGATATCCAACCAGAATTTCCCAAGGTACAATTTGCATCTGTTACCTCTCATCTCAGTCCTTTGCACCTCCAAGGAAAGCCAGGCTCCCTTCCCCCATTAAGCTGATGTAGATGGTGGTAAGACATCCCCTACCCTCCCAGGTTTCTCTTCTAAAGGCTGAACAAAACCAGTTCTCATTTGTTTCACCCTCTGAGCATCTTGGTACCTCTCACTCCAGGATGTCCATGTCAGATTTTACAAGTCATTCATCTGACAGCACAGAAATTGCTTCTACGTAAGAAAGGAGTTACATAGCTCAGCAATTACCCAATTAGTTTTAAAAAAAAAAAAACCAAAATAGTATCCTGCTTCTAACAGCACTAAATGTTGTAGAAGGCTCTAAAAGTGTCACACTGTCCCTCTGTTTAATTAACACTTGCTCACTAATCACTGTGAATATGAGGCTACTATTCTATTCAGTATTTTAGAGCCCACCCAATCTCTGGATTAAGCTGAAAATTGCTTATTGGGTAAAAAAAAAAACTGACGAAAGTGAGATTTTATACAGACAACCTACTTGGTATCATGGATCCAGGCATTCCCTTTCAGTTACTGGCTATGGCTATTTGTTAGTAGTACACATAGAATTATGCGGTTATTCAGCTTTCTTCCTCTAAGTCAGATACATTACAAAAACACTCAAATATCACTTTCCATATAAACAACTTCTGTAAGTGCTGTAACAATGCAATATAATAGAGTATTAGGAGAAATTCAAGTAACTAACAGAGTGTGATGTATGACGAGGTGATCTGTATGGTCAAAGATACAATATTTGAGGTGTACCACATGGCAAAGTCTGAATCTTCCCCTTCAGCTTTAGGTCAGACCTAAAGGATATTTTGGACTTTTTCCCTGAAAAGCAAATGGGCTTTGGGATTATTATTTTTTTTTTTTGTTATCGCTAGTGGTTATTTTACTACTGCATGGACTGGGCACTGAACTGGTCAGACCAACCTTATCCCTAGCGACCTCGTCCATTTTTTTAAAACAAGAAGTCAAAATGGCCACAAAGCTACAACAGTTCAGTGCCTCAGCATTTGCTACAGCTCTGAATTTGCCAGATGTCTGAGCAGGTACTCCAGTGTATCAAGATCTGATGTTTTAAACTGCTTTACAGATTTAATTTGAAATACATCTCTTCAGCTCTTATCTTGAATTATAAGGACACTTGTGATATGATTATCACAGAATCACAGAATCGCTCGGTTGGAAAAGACCTCTGAGATCATCACGTCCAACCGTTCCTGTCTACCCCCTAAACCATATCCCTAAGTACCTCGTCTACCCACTCTTTAAATACATCCAGGGATGGTGACTCCACCACCTCCCTGGGCAGCCTGTTCCAGCCTCTGACAACCCTCTCAGTAAAGAACTTCCTCCTTATCTCTAACCTGAACCTCCCTTGGCACAGCTTGGTGCCATTTCCCCTTGTTCTATCCTTCATCACCTGGGAGAAAAGACCAGCACCCACCTATAATCACTTCAAGAGCCCAGCATGAAAGAAGTATGTACTGCACATACTCCCTAGTGGCCACATCTTTTGGGAAATCACTACATTAATTTGGGTCTATACATTAAAAAAAATACATCTAGACCAGTTAAACATATATGCTTTACAGAAATCAATTTCTTCTGCTAACGTAATTGAGAAGCCATGAACTCCCTGGACAAATAGCAAATCGAGTCTACCAAACAGACCAAGAGTTGTACTATCTGCTTCTGTCACATGTGATGAGGAAAAAGAGCTATTCACATTTTTGTAGTACTACTGCATAAAATTACCTCAAAATAAAAAGAAAAAAAAATGCAAGTTTAAGCTACCAATGAACATACTTTTGAGGAGTTATTTATGCTCCTACCATAAATAGTATTCTAACACAACATTTAGTACACGTCATTGTAAACAGAGGTCAGATCTTACCTCTTCCTGTATCCCACTGGTCGTAGTTAATTTACTTCCATCAGTAACTGTTATAATTATTGCTGGCTCCAGGAAAAAAGGGTTTCGTCCCTAAGGAGAAAAAAACCAATTTCATTTAAAATGCTGTAACAAATTCGTAAGCTTCTGTGCAGTCATTAAACAGCCACTGATGCCCACCAATAAAACAATGAGGCCTGAGGTATTTATTCTCATGTATTATACAGTGCAGTGCTATGGGTTTCTGAGTGTTTTTGCACTTAGGCCAGTAAAGCTAGACAATATGTTTGTATTCAATAAACGCATACAAAAGCATGGCAAAGATAAAGAAAAATACAGTTAGATCCACAGCCTAGTTCTGCTTATAAGCACAAACTATCTCATGAATGTTTATAATTTACTCTAAAAATATGGAGAAAGAAGAAATAGGTTTTAAGAAATACATTTTAAATCCATTTTTAGAACACGTTTAATATAAAGGATCATCTACTGATTGTGTGCTGAGAAGAAAAATATAATCTAATAATTTGAAATATAATTGGTGAGGTGTGCCCAGTTTGAAGAGGCAACACCACATGTACAGTGATCAATTTACTATATACCAACAGAAAAAAAAAAAGTTATTTGCTCATTATTTTCTCAAACCTTAGTGAAAAATCCTAAACTTTTCTTTTAAAATAGCACATCATTACTACAGGCAAAAAAACCCATGCAAAACCAAAATTAAACAGCAAAGATCAACCTCTCTCGAAAGCTAAGCTAGTTCATAATCCAATTCAAACAACTGCTCAAAAAAACGTAAAGACTTTCAAAATGCACTCAATTTTAATTAAAATAATTTCCTAAGAACATCTAGCCTTATTTAATTCTGAAGAACAGTTATGGTACATTATTCTGCCAACTGGTAGTTCACCACAACTGCAAAACATCAGCTGGAAGCTAATTACATTGCACTAAAATAATACTGAAAGCAGGTTTTCTAACTAGAGGAAAAGGATATTGTTCTCATGAATACTGAACATTAAAATAATTTAATCTTCTTGCTAATAAATGATTGTAAAAATAAATTTACAATTGATAAAAATAACAAGATTTTAGATTTAGAATGTCATAAGGAATGCTCTTTAGGTCAATAGTCTGGTTCAACTTAAAATTTAAGTAGTAAAAATTTAATTTCTGACAACTCCTATTATCCAGATATCTTCATTATCTTAAACACTTTTGTGTACCTCAACTACTCAATCTTTCTCAATTTTACCCATCTAAAATTTAAGCCTTAAATTTAAACACCTTGGGCTCAGAATGATTATGAAATTGTAAGGAAAACCAAGAAATTCTAAACTTCAGTGACCCCAGGAAAAATGTCTGAGGGAGAAATTACTACATCCTCAGTCTATCTTCTGTAATCTTATAAACATTTTACCTCTACAATGGAAGATCACTGACATACTAAGTCAAGAATCAACTCATATAGCAACATGTTTACAAAAGCAGTATTCTCTTTTTTACCAGAACAAGAACACCATTCATGTGTAGCCAGAGTAACAACTGATTTGAGACTCTCTGACCCCAAAGACAAAGTAACTCACGTTTCCACATGCATCATGTACAGAATAACTGTGGAAACACCAGCAGTGAAATGTACTGTTGAAGAACACTTCACATCTGTTTAAGTAATAAGGGAAAGCTTCCCCTTGAAATCTCTTCTTCACTAGCTAGATGTGAAAACACAGTAATCTTGAGTTCATCAAGTCATCAATACAGCTACAAATATGATCCTTTCTAGAAAGAATTTATGAAATCAAGTCACAGAGCATACAATTCACCACTGAATTATCTGAAGACGTGAACAGAGCTGAGTTCACTTGGCTGAACTCAGGTTCACAGCTCCATGCAATTTCAAAACATGAAATGAGTATCTATGTGCCACCCAAAGGAGCAGAAATATAATTAGAATATATCAAGGAAGAACTTCAGATAAAATGCCTATTATTGAGGTTTACTATTTTTGACTAAAAATTTCCATGTCATTAACTCTTAAAGAACAACACTGACTATTCTGACCCTACTCCTCACTTTAGATATATGAAGACATACAAAACCAGTATTAAGTCAGGTATTCCTAAAAAACCCCAAACCCTCTTATTTACATAAGCTCTCAAAACTCAGAGATGTGTTAGTAAACTTGGCAAAATTATATTTCAGAAAACTTACACTTACCAATTTTTAAATAAACTGCTGCAGTTCTGTCACTTACTGTTTTACAACTTTATTTCAATCTAATCAAATCATTTTCTATTGCTATTCCTTTAGAAATATAAGACTGAAATAAAGCACTACAAATTTACACTTCTTAAAAGATCACAGCATCACCATTGACTGTGAATGCATATGAAATCAATCCAGCACAGCTCAATTATTGTAGTTAGGCAGTGAAATGGTGAGTGACAGAGCATATGTTACCGGCTCTTTGGCAGCTTACAGGTTTACTGAAATGCACTGGAAATCATCTCAGCACACCAAGGTGTAAATAATAAGCCTGTTTACAACTTCCTCTGACAACTAACTAATCACCAGGAGGTTTTGTTCATTCTGAAAGCAAAAGTAATCCAGCAGCTACTTTTAGTATCATCTTACATTCCCACACAGGAAAGTGAAAGATAGAAAGTGTGAATCCTTGAGTTCTTTCACAAAGTAGGGGAAAGATCAACTCAGCCTCAGCACCAGTACCTTGGGATACCTAAGGACATTGCTCACAGTTTAAGCTGGCATTATATAGGTTTATTCTAACAAGCATACAAGGAAAGATACCTCTGTTCTTGTGTTATCTGTTTTCAGGCAGATTACAACCACTGATAGCAGGTAAACGTTTTAGAGTCTAAATACAGCAGTTGAGTTTTCAAGCTGTGGTAGTTTGAGTTAAATAGAATTGCTTATAAACATGTATTTTGGAAAACCTAAATATTACTTATTTTTCCAGCTGAAAATTCAGTGGCAACTAGCTCCCACAGAGACTTCAGCTAATTCCGTCACGTAGGCAATTTGGCTCATTTGGTATCCTTTTCAGCCTAAAAAGCTGCTAGAGCAATCTGACTGCAAATTCTTTTCAATAACAACGCTTTTCCCTCTGAAGGTTCCTAGCAGTGGTGAAAAAAGCACTAAGGGAGAAACACAAACACCTAAGGATTTAAGGGTTGATAGTCCTGTTCAACCACCAAATATTATTATGTGGTACAAGACGGTTTTTTCATTTACCTACAACCTGCATTTTCAAGGGCAGATATGCACTGAGATGACAAAAACCCCCACACACCTATTTGTGGAAGAAAGTTATTTAAAAATCATCATCAATACCAGGGCAATCTTGCAAGGTTGCTAGGCTAAAAAGGAACAAGAGATTGAAAGCCTTAAAACAAACTTATCTGTTACACAACAGCCATTCTTTTGAACAATTTGACAGCTTCACGACTATTTGTTCCAAATCACAAAGCAACTCGCTTACATTGGTTGCTGTTCCCTCAGTCTCCAGTCAAAGTAGTTCTGTGCTCAGATAATACAAAAATACAGAGCTGTGAGCACCACTGAGCCCCACACTGCTCACACAGGGTCACAGCAAGAGGCTGAGCCCATCCCAGCTTGTGTGAAGTGCTGAGAGGAAGCCTCAGAGCCAGTCAGAGGTCTACCAAATTATTAAGACACATTTTCAAGACTCAAAAATAAGAATTCACTTTCATAGGCAAGTAGGCTTTAGCAATGAGTTTTGACTGGTTAATGCATTCATGGATTGTTTTTTTTTTCTTCTTCAAAGCCAACAGGCAAAGCAATTCAAGAGCTACTATGACCTTTAGATGTGCAAGTATACAATATTACACATGCAGTAAGAGAAAACTGATTTAAGACTACAGCTGTCTCAATGCACACATTTAAATATTAATTTCAGAGTCAGAAGTGCTGAAAAACTTAAGACACAGCTGAAGTAGAAAAATGACCAAAAAACCACCAAGTCAGAAACTAAAAATGACATGTTCAACAAGCAACTACTATAAAAAGAAGTATTTAGTTGTACAAAAGCTTCATGCCCAAGAAAGGCTAGAAGTTAAAAATAAATGTAAACTGAAATAAAGTGCATATTTTTAACAGAACACGTTACTAATCACTGGAAAACACTCTTTTTCAGATCACAACCAAATGTCTAAAAGGCACGCTTTCATTTCAGTAAATCACAAAAAGTAACAGAAGCGGTATTCTACATCCACCGTATATTATTTTATCTCAGCAGAGCCTTTTTATTTTCAGAAGCATTGGGCCTAGCTGCCAGTAAATTTAGTCATCTGACCAGGAAATACAGAAGTGCACTATCAGGTTTTTTTACTCAATCAGGTTTTTTAGAATTTAAAAGGTCAAGATTCTTATGAATGCTCATGAGAATCTGTGAGCAACCATTGTTCAAAAAACAATGGTTTAAAATGAAGTCTAAAAGTCATAACGATGGCAAAATTATTCGCTTTAAAGCTATATTTTAAAAAAACTGATAACTTAAAAATATCAAAACACTGAGCTTGAATTTCAAACTAAAACAGATAGTCTAAATCCATCACAGTTTTCACTTACTTTTTGTACATAGGAGCTTCAGTTACACTGTATAGTAAAATCATGAAATGTCTAAAGCATTAATTTAACATTTATTACTTTCCCCTTCATTGCTCAAGCAGAACAATATCAGTTAAGAGGTATTTAACAGCTGCTCTATGCAGCTACATAAGAACTGTAGCATCTTGTGCAACTTCTTACTTGTCCCCTCGCATCTTCAGCAACTTTGACTGTTTTCTGTTATCCCCGCGGAACCAATCAGTGCAGTTGCGCAGACCTATAGAATCAAGTATATTCTATGCATTCGCACAATTGTTTTCCAAGTCACAAACACAGCTGAATACACTGGCATCATAGTGCTATTTTACTGAATTCATAATTGGCAATATAACTTACAAAAACTATTTTGCAATTCAGATTTTTTCCAAAATGCATGTAGACAGGCACCATAACAATGCACATATATGCACACACTATAGTACTCAGGAATGAATATGCTTTCTTCTGTAGTAGATTAGTAAATTCTTTCCTACTACTTGATATGATGTAAAACGGCTTTAAATGGAAGCTTTCCCAGATGAAGCTATGCTGCATTATCACCTAATTAATATTTAGCACAAACACACTGTGAAACTCTAATCTACCAGGACACAAGGAAGAATACACTGGGGGGACAGAGAGCAAGAAGGGCAGTCGGGTTTGATCACAACATCAGCTCTGATAAATACGACTTCTCACAGGTTACGGCACAAGAGCTCCATGATTCAGTGGCCGGACTGAAAAGCACAACACCTCTGAACTGCATCACAGTGTTACCCAAGTGACTGAACCTGTGCAATAAAAAAAACAGCTTTGAAACCATATTTAGGTTTATTTGTTATGACTATTTTAGAATAGAAACTGACCACCTGAAGAGGAACAGCCTAAGTGCCAGAGAGATTTCTGTGATTTCAGCCTGAATGAGTAAGAGCTGAAGTACATCCTGGAATTCTGCAGGGGATTAAGATCTCTGGCAAGCCAGGCTTCATGTACAAAGGAAGCTGCTAACTCCTCTGTGTTTTCCTGTCCGTAAGATTTTGATATATTCCCTTGATGCTGTTGATTATTCGATAACGCAGTTTTGCAGCGGTAGCAATTCTGTCTTACTAGTAGGTGATCAGATATTTGTACAGCAGATGTATTTCAAGATCCCTTTCAGAAGCCTTGTAAGAAAGTTTAATGAAAGCTACACTAACCAGTTTGCATTTTACACAGGATATAAGTGTTTTGAAGTCTGTTATGAAGTTTTCAAGTCATAAAAGGAATTTTAATATAAACCAGAAGTCTCCCTTGATGCCTGATTAATGGCGAAGATAAATGCCAGATCAGTCACAAATTAGAATCATATGAAACAACCTAATGAAACACTACAGTACTACCAAGAACAAACGCCCAGCATATTTCTGAAAGGGCTGCAGGACACTGGGAAGATTCTTATCACCAACTCCAGTTCACAAACATCTGCACTACGGACATACATTCTCAATAATAACACTGCCACCTTTCAACTCTCCCTGCAGTATCCAAGATGGGAGGACTTACGCTCTACCTTCCCTACATGCTAGGCAGCTGGGCATGCTACCTCACTGCTAAAGACAGGTTTCTGGAAAAACACAGGTAAATTAATCCCTTGTTAAAGGTCATTTGAGAGAGCCCCCTGCTACACTCAGAAAAAGAGATCCCCACATCTTGAGGGAAAAGTGACTACTATCAGAAATGCAGATGACAGTAGCAGGTTTCAGAAGCTCAAAGTATAGCCCTCCATAGTCCCAAGAAAATAAAGATCTATCTCCTCTGTATATGAAACAATATGCACACATGGGATGGGCAAAAACACCAAATCTATTTGACTGAGGCATGAGGGAAAGAAACAGATTTGACAAATGCTGGAGGAGTCTTGACTGAGCCCATGACAATAACTATGCACTATGAAAATAACACCTCTCAACACCACCACTGACTCTCACAGATTAAGACACACACGGTTTTCATTGTAGTTTAAGCCCCAGACAGGGGTCTTTTATAAACTGATGTTTGGCCAAAGTAGCATACCAAAGAGTACCTCACCTACCTAAACTTGTATTTTTACTTCGTAACTCCAAAACTAGCCAGCAGAGGGGGCACAAGTTAATAAAAATCTATCCTTGTATGAGGTGATTGAACAAGGAGATAAACACGAAGCATGCTCTGTTTGAATACTATGTCAAAATACACAAAAACGGGTAAATACCTCTTTCTAAAACTGCATATACCTAAAAAACTCCAAATGACCATATAAGTAGAAATAAGAAGTAATCAGTCACTGAACACTAATGTCTTGATATAACTCCATGTTTAATGCAACTGTTAGGTCATGGTTTCCGACATCAAGGACAGCACATATCATTCCACTTTGCCCTTTTTGGCTGCTGATTGCCCATCTTTTGGAAGGCTCAGTCACAAACACTCAACTGTATTCCACAAACACACTGACACTCTCTTTCTCTCCCTCTACTCCTTTTGAAGCTAAAAGATATACTATTTCAAATTATTTTCTCTTTCGGAGAAGATCTTAAAAAGCTTTAAGAAAGTCTACTAGAACTTATTAAAGTCTGAATTCATGCTTCCATTAACTCACCATCTTTTCTCCCAAGGAAATGGAAAATGCTGATCAAGCATTCATGATTTCTCCTGCACTCGTTCACACTCAGGTTATCAATGGCAATGATTTTGCAGTAAGGATGGCCACCAAAAGAGACCTTTACTCCATAAGATGTGGAGATTCCAAAAGCTAAATTCAGCTATCTACAGCTGTCCTTCCCTATAGGCTACAGCAAGGTTACTACAGGCAAAGTAATTTTTCATGTCCTAGAAAATTCTTTAACTACATTAGAAATACCTTAGAGTTACAACAACATCCAAGACATGCACCAGTCACAGTTTCTTATTCGGAATGTCTATGGAAGATTACAAGGTAGTTACATGGTTTGTGCTTCATTCCTTACTGGAACTTCAGATTAGCAGTAGATAAAATCATTTTTGCACACACAGTTAGGACATTGATTTTTGGTGGTATGAATGAAGCTTTCTGTATTTCAGGTGACTGGAACAAATGAGTTGCAGCTTTAAATAAAAAATAAATTAAAAAACCACACACAAAAAACACCAAAACCACAGAAACAACAAAAGGTTTTCAAATCCAAATAAGTGCAACAGCAGACTCTCCCTAAAGCTGACCCAGAAATGAAACTCCTCAGCACATCAGTTACAGAATATAAGCATGGAGTATTCTTGAAACAACTGTTATCTCTATAACATACGCTATATAAGTTCCATTTTAAAAAAGGAAATTTAAGGTATTTAGGAAAATAATGGGATTTTAAAAAGTAATTTCCTCTTCAGTATTTTGCTCCTAAGCATTTTTTGAAAAAAACTTTTTAAAAAAATAACCATTTGTGGCAATTAACTATTGAAGCTCCAAGGACATAATCTTATGCTTGTTCTGCCCAGTCTGAAAGCCGTACAGCAAAAAAAACAAAAGAAAAAAACAAAACAAAGACCCAGTCAGATATCACTTCTACAATTAAAAATACTACAGAGACAAAACAGCTATCTGAATTGCACAAAACACCAACCCTTTCTAAAAAAAAACCACCAACAAACAAAACCAAAAACATAGTAATCCTAGAAATCTATTTAAGCACATCAGCAGCTTGCATGGCCTGAGCTTGCAAGTTCATGTTCCACAAGCAATGATTTCATTGCATATCTATCTTGAAACATGCATCAAAAAAGTTCTCTGTGCTTAGTATCATTTTTATAGATCCTCATAACTTTACACATTCTGGGTTTCCAAGTCTGGCACTGAATGTACTGCTTAAAGACTATTTAATTGTGCAACTTCAGACATTTTTGAATTCTACTCAAAACACTTGTGCTAAGACCAAAACCAAAACTAACAGCAAGAAAACAAAAAGAGTAACTCAAAGCAGCCTGAAAAGGAGATTCAATACAAGAAATGATCATTTTGGAATACAAAGTCTCCATATTGAATAGAGCACATGCAAAAACAGAAGCGAAGTGTCTCAAGGAAGCATTTTTAGACTATGTTCACACTGAATAAAGGAATGATGAATACATGGTAGGATTTACTAAGACATCAAACCTAAAATCTCAAAATAAACTGATGTCTTCATGTGCTTAAATCACAGGGTTCCCAACATTTCTACATCATAGTTTCAAAAATGCCAATTTAATATGAAGGTTTGTCCCATTTCTTTCATCTAAGAACAAATTTAATTGAGTTCTAAATAACATATTATATAAGTGATAACTTCTTGATTAACTTTTAAGTGCTCCAATTTAGATGAGGTCCTTGGTAAGTTTCACCAACAAACCAGTCCTTGAATCTCACAATTTATGACAATTACTTATTGTGTGAAATTAAAAAAACAAACAACCCAACAACCCATAGAATGGATTTCTTAGTGAATTCTAGCAAGTAACTGAACACTGAACTGAGCACTGAAATGAAGAACAAAAAAGTCACTAACACTTGAAACGTGTAAGCACTGGTGTGACAGATACACAATAAACCCAAACAGGGAAGAACTTTAATGTTTCCTTACATTAAACGAATTGAAGTATATAAGCAGCAAAGCCACTGTGACCATAATTTGTACCTTATTTTTAAGGTAATGTAAACTGTCACTTAAAAAAGATGCATCTTATCAGTTAGTTATGCATTAGTAAACAAATCATCTGAAACTGGATAAATCACCCAACAAATCCTGGTGGTTTACAAAGTTATTTGAATGAATATAGTAAACATAAGCTGCTAAAAATAAGTTACATCTGAGCTTTTTTAAACTCTTCTTTTTCAAAAACACTAAAGTTACCATCCATACCAACCATAACTTTAAAGTCAGCCTGAAAGAACCTGGGTTTAAAGACGGTTTTGGTCATATTTCCTAAAAATATTTCTGAATGTTTTATTCCCAAAATAACTGACCTTGTCAAGCCTTGCATCAAGTCCCTAATTACTGCAGTCTTTCTGCTTCACAGCAATGACTTTACATAGCTGGTTCTGACTCAGTCACTGCAATTCACGGTGCTAAGCCAGGCCTCTGTTCTCCATATACTGGAAAAGGGTAACGGATCTCACAGTTGCCAGCACACTAAGTGGAGAAAACACCAATAATAATTTTTTTCTTTTAAGTGGAAAAGACAATTTGAGAGTTGCACACTCAGTTTTCCCCACCTTTTTGGGTATTATCAATCCAGAGTACTTGACAAACTGACTGAAATTTTATCTTACAGACTCATGAACATCAGGAAATTCTTCTGAGTAAATGCCCCAAGACTCCCTGCCAGAGCTTATCACCACTACACAGCAGGAGCAACTCAGCTGTTTTAAAACAGATTCTGAAACACTACAGTCCACAGTCCAGCTTCTTAAGGATCTGAATCAATCATTGATTTATGTTACTACATGAAGTCACACTCACAACTTGAAGCAAGTCTGGCACAACTATCACAGAATCACAGAACGTTAGGGATTGGAAGGGACCTCAAAAGATCATCTAGTCCAATCCCCCTGCCGGAGCAGGAACACCTAGATGAGGTTGCACAGGAAGGCGTCCAGGCGGGTTTTGAATGTCTGCAGAGAAGGAGACTCCACAACCTCTCTGGGCAGCCTGTTCCAGTGCTCTGTCACCCTCACTGAGAAGAAGTTTCTTCTCAAATTTAAGTGGAACCTCCTGTGTTCCAGCTTGTGCCCATTACCCCTTGTCCTATCATTGTTTGTCACCGAGAAGAGCCTGGCTCCATCCTCGTGACACTCACCCTTTATATATTTGTAAACATGAATGAGGTCTCCCCTCAGTCTCCTCTTCTGCAAACTAAAGAGACCCAGCTCCCTCAGCCGCTCCTCAGAAGGGAGATGCTCCACTCCCCGATCATCTTTGTAGCCCTACGCTGGACTCTCTCCAGCAGTTCCCTGTCCTTCTTGAACTGAGGGGCCCAGAACTGGACACAATATTCCAGATGCGGTCTCACCAGGGCAGAGTAGAGGGGGAGGAGAACCTCTCTCGACCTACTAACCACCCCCCTCCTGATACACCCCAGGATGCCATTGGCCTTCTTGGTCACAAGGGCACAGTGCTGGCTCATGGTCATCCTGCTGTCCACCAGGACCCCCAGGTCCCTTTCCCCTACAACTATGAGCACATGAGAGGTCATAAGTTCAGAGCAGAGCAGGCAGCTAAGGCTGGATGTGTCTTACATTTAGATGCACACAATCAAGTCAGCATTCTGAGATTCAAAGTTGAGGGGGGAACACTGATGAAAGAAATGGCCACTTTTCACTCATATTCTATACGCTGAGCATCAAAAAAGAATGTCAGTTCCCTAAATTGATTTCAAAGACAAATATTCTGGATTTGTTCAATGTAGCTTTTTGGCTCAAGGAGACATTGACAAAATGCACACTATGTGCGTGTTCAGGTAATTTATCCTCAAACATGAAGGATGAAATCAGATAAACACCCTACTCTCCACAAGCAGTAGCAATCACACACAGATAGAAAAAAAACAACCTATAAATTAAATGAAATGGGAGTGGCTATACAAAGCAAATGTGATTATTCAGGTACAAGTTTCCTGGCCAAGTCAGCAAGACATTAAGCATTATTTTCAACATATTTCTCTCTGAATCACTGTCAAAACTCTATATATTAGAGACCTCATTCTGCACCATAATTCCTGCTAGATCCGTTTTATAAATCACCTCTGATGTTAAAGCCATGGGACTCTGTCAGACATCATCAACACTTATTTATCTGCTATTCTAGTTATCTACCACTGCAGTGCTGCAACATCCACACTTACCACTCACATTAGAATAACCAGAGTAGGATCAGATTCTGACAAATGCTCTTGTCCTCTCATACAACCAGAAGTCTTATGCATTCAGTGTCCCAGTCATAGCCATTCAAGGTTCCTGCCTAAGGTTAGTATCATATCTTGCAGCCAATAACTTCTTACCTGTCTATTTTAATTCAACTGTAGGCACTAACCTAGTTTCCTCACTGGAAAAATTTAGGCTTAAATCTATAGTGGACTGTAGATTTATGTAAGATAGGGCAAGTCAATTAACTGAGGCAGAGATGCTATCTCTAGAATGAAAACAACAGGTGCTTAGATAACAGATACTTGATTTCTCATTAATGTAAGACTGAAATTGCCTATACAATACATTTTGGACAAATCTAGTCCATCAAGGGCCAACTTCACAGCGCCAGAGTGACTAAATAAATCCTTTTCTTTTTTAAATAAAGTATACAGGCAATAATAAAGAATCTCAAATCCTGTTTGCTGTCAATATTCAGAATTGTAATAGTAAAAATATGCTGATAGATAGAAAATACTTCATGAACATGTGATACCCTTTGTAGACATCACAGAAATATACTAAAGGATCAGCAAAAATCTATGCCTCACAGGCTAGTCCACTTTAAAAAAAAATCAAGTATCTTTTAATACATAAGAAATATTTATCTTAAATACACACATAACCATTATCTCTTCTTTGCAGTACTAATTTTTCTTTAAATGAGACTGGTCTGCACTTTGGACAGTTAAAATTAGCACCATAATCACACAATGCAAACTGGACTTTTTTTTAAGTCCGGTATTAGCTAGATACTAATGCTCAGAAATTAAATGAAAATTCAATCTGTTGCATAAACAGCAGGTGTAAACAACTTGAAAAATGAGCCAGACAATATAATGATAAAAATCACAACATGAAACAATAAGTTTTTGAAGTGGGAGATGCCGACACGGGAATATTCTGTGAACTAAAAGACTCACTATGTTGTTAAAGGTGCAGAACACACTACGAGAAACAGGCAACAGCAAGCAAGAAGACTCTCAAGCAACAAAACCACAGGTTCAACCAAGACTCAGACGAATTAAAATTCAGACAGACAGAAACTAGCTCTTCCCTTCTAGCTTCAGAGATATGGACTGCCTGCAGCAGAAATCCAAGACTGAATGTAACTATTCAGTAAGAAAAACGAAAACCAGTTTAAAGAGAATAAACATAATGATGGACACATACTTGTGTTTCACAAGATAACCAAACTTCTGGATCTTTAACTACATGTATTTGCTTTGCCTTCCTGACAGTTGGCTGGGATGATGAGCAAGTACATATCAAAAAGACAAAAATACTTCAACTATGGGACACGTACCTTTAAGCACCCAAATAAGCAAGCTAGAATATCCAAAGAGTCTAAAATGACCAAAGGCAAATAAACCATTCCAGATAGAAAGTCAAGCCAAGCAATAAAATTTTGATACTCCTGTCCTCAGACATTCTCCAATGACTTTTTAGTGATTCCAAGAATATCAGGCGGAGACAGACATCTGTATCATCTCTTAAGCTTTGGCAGCATGAATGAGCTAACCTGACCCTTAAAAATCAAAGCCTCAATGAACGCGTTCTTGCACTGTCCCATCCAAATCAAATTTATTGAAATACTGAGCACATAAAAGATTCAAAATGGTCAAAGCATATTTGATATTCAGAAAATGAGGAAGTAGCCCACTTCTTTCTGCGAGTGAAACAGATTGATGAGATCATTTTATGGGAAAAAATAATTGTGTAAGCTTGTTTTAACTTCTAAATTCTTCTTTAAAAACATACAAGATTAGAACTAGAAAAGTGATCTTAAGAACACTTAAGTGTGATGTGATTATTACTGTGACTTTCAGTGAATTTTGCTGCTCTGGGAAGGCTTAAAGGCATGCAGTTCCACCTCACAACATGAGAAAACACTTGTAACACCACCTTGCCATTGCTCTTATTAAAGGATACTATAAGACAAAACTAAAATTTACAAGCATTTTAAGAGCAGACAAGATGTCATGCTTAAAGGCTACAGTCTAAAAAGTATAAATTTGAAGCAATATGCTTAATTTCATCATGTAGGAGGTGAGAAAGATTGACTTTCACCAGCACTTCACACACACATCTTTGATACTAACAGGCAGACAGTTTTACACTAAAATGACTTCTATTCCACAGAAAACAGGACACTATGAGAAATCCCTTTCTACACATACTTCTGCCATTACCATGCTTAAGCTTGCTATGTTGCTTTTCTACTGTCTGAAGGTCTCCCATTTAGTTTTATTGGGGAAAAGGGAAAAAAGAAAATGGGAGAGCTGCTCAAGATGTGCAAACATCTGCCTCTACCCACATGAGAAGCAAACTGCCTGTGCAGCCATGCCAGCATGACAAAGCAGGAAATACTAACCTAAACTTTGGTTTCAAATTTGGATGCACATTCAACACAGACCATTCTAGTGCAGTGTTATGCACCCCATAATGCCAAGACAAAAGTCACGCTCGAAGGATTTTGACTTTTGAAAGGAGGGAAATCCAGTAACAATCCTCAAAAACCACTTGGAAAAGAAAACTGCTCAACAATTTAGAGAGCAGAATGTGCATAATGTCTGCAATGCTAGGGGACAGTATTTCATATGTGTGACTGTTGGGGTTTTTTTAAGCTCTGTAAATCTTAGACATGGATAAGCACATAAGCAAGAAGTCAGTCTACAATGTGTGACTTAAAAATAAAGCTGTCGTGTGCCTGCAAGCACAGACTTGATCTCCTAGATATGCTCTTTACATGCATTTGGCATATTACAGTATTTAAGCCATTATGACAAAACACACTGGTCTCTACAGACCAACAATGTTTTACTGTGTGAACACATCAGCAGTAACTGCTACTGTAGCTACAAATGGGTCTAACCATATATTCAGAGAGAACTATAAAGTAGCAGTTAACCTAAGATTAGATTGTTTGATGGTCATAAATGGTATATACAAAACCCTTGGAGAAAAAACTATGGTGTTTAAAAACAATGCCGTTACAAACAGGACTCTTTCCAACTTCTAAGTCAGAAATAGGTCTTGCCAGCCTTTAACATATATTTAAGCTCTCAAAGTATTCTTAACCAGCTGAATTCCACTTGGATCTTAATTTGTCTCAAAATTTCTTAGTTATGCTTTTGTACATATGTGAAGTGTACTGCAAGAAAAAAAGGCTGTCACCAAGACTGTGCACAGCCTGGTAAGTTATTAAAACAGTGTTTCTTGTACTAGTCTAAATCTCGAGAGCACTGTGAATGAAAAGTAACTATTCCAAGTCCACTTGGATTACAGAAGCACTGAAGCTTTTCTATTTCAAAACAACTAAGTTATCATGTGCTTTTGTTCAATTAAATTTGTTTAGAAGTCAAAAATACATCTCTAACACAGTTTCACTATATCAGTAACTACAATGCTGAAGAATATGTGCAGGATATTCTAGTGAGATTTGAAAGCTTATAAAAAGCTTATGTTATTGAAAAGCACTGTTTCTAGCCACAATATTAAAACAAAAGTTCACCCTGAAAAGATCTGTAAAAATACCTTGATAAGTCAACTGAACCATTTTGAAATCCACTCAGATAAGCACATTTTATCCTCTCAAACCTCATTCTATATAATACTGCTGGAAAAAATAGTAAGAGACCTTCATTATGCAAATAACAATAGGCAAGGTGAAACACAGGGTGTCAGAGAATCAGAGCTTTTGCAATTTCAAGCATCCATCAGATGCAAGTTTTGGTGGTGCTGCATTGGTCCTTTGCATGCGAGTATCAAAACACTATTGGTACATATTTTACTTACCTTTGCTTCCGAGCTCAGTCTTAAAAGCTTCACTACAAACTGCAAGTAACTGAAGTACATAGATGGTTCAATTTAACCATTTGTTTACTTTTTTGCTGTATTATTATAATAGCTACATTGTTCATGTTTTCTGTTTCCACAGAAACATCTATTACTATTTAACCCTTTCATCAACTACAACAAGCTGCACATTTGCCTCAATCAAAACTATGCAGTTAAATTGTGAGCACATGTGTACTGCTGAACAAGTCACAGCTCTAAGATTTAGGAGTATATTCCAACAGGACATAAAACCCACTATTAAAAGGCTTGGTATTTCAGACTGCCAGAAACAATGGAGAAACTTAACTCGGGGAAGTATGACAGAGAAGTCAATTAGCTAATTGCAAACTGGGCTAACAAAGTACGTTTTGTGTGATGCAACAGTGAGCCCTTACTGAACTTAGTGTGTTTAAACTGCCTTCCTCCTGAAAATATCAAAATCCTGTATTTTTTCCTAAGCTTTCTATAAAAATGCAGAAGGTGAAGGAGATCACTATTTTTAGCAAATGCTAAAAGCCAACACCCTATCTGAAGGTTCATCCTTCTGCTATCATCATCAGCACAAAGCATATGAAAAGTATTATTCTCAAGCAATACAGAACTTAACAAACTTAATAGAGCACTAAAAAATAAAGGAACAGTCACCTTAAAATATGTGTACTACCCAGTATCTTCTGTTGCTGACAAAAACCTTCACAAAAATGTGTATCTAACAGACCTAGGTTTATAAGGCCATACCACAGCATTAATATCAGAAACAGCTTCTGAAAAAATCTTCCAGGTTCTTGATAATTTAAATGTGTTGACAGTGTCCCTTTAAGATCTAAATGTAAGATACTGTGATCAGCTAATAGAGCTGTACACTTGGTAACTCAATCTTCATGAGCAATTGAGTCACTATTGAAAAAGTACTACGATAGTCATATTAAAAAAACCAAACATTAATGTCGTAACAAAATATGAAGCAGGAGATTTTCCTCAATTTCAGAATGACCGTTCAGCCATCACTCTTGCTCAGGAAGTCAGCTGATGGAGAACTCTGGTCTACGTAGAAAGAAATCAAGTAAGCCACGCTGCCATTTAAACAAATAGTTCATACTCGGCAGGGGGACAAGACATCATACTGGTGGATGACATAACCAGAAAACCCCTTCAAACATCAAGCTTGTCATTTGTACGTACAATAAAGATGTTTTACAATTCATACATGTGAAACAAGTGGATCTTGGAAAATATTTTAGAAGCTTGTCAATACACCAAAAACCAAGCATGATAGTCAAAAGATGCTAAGCTAGAGAAATTTCCCAAAGAAAAACTTAGAAGTTTGGATTTATTACTTCAATTAACACACCCAGGATGATCTAAATGTTGCATTTTTTTAATAAAAATATCTTCTCCCACTTTAAGATAATCATTCTTCAAACATCTGTCTGCTATATTTTAGTTAACTACTACTTTATGGTCTTAATATTTGTAGCTGCTTTCAAAAATGTGAATCAGCACTTCTGATTGAAGTGAAAACTATTTCAAATGCAACTAAGCATTCTGATAACTCTTATTATCCTGAATTTGTAAGTTTCTCATACCATGTACATTTAAATACCCATTTATCTTGAACGAATTCTGGGTAGTAGACATGAATAGGAAGCTGTGACAGGATAACACAGTGCTCAAAGTCCAATGTGAAGTTGAGAAAGGTTAACTGCCCTGGATCTCATCCTGTGAGTGCTTCAGAATTTTATCTGATTTATGAAAAACCACTACTCTGATTAGGAGAGCCAAAATGGGAACCTGTGACTTAAGCAGCAGATGACCTGGCACTTTCAATATAGTCATCTATTTTTGCAGACACTAAAAAGAGTCAGAATTTCTATTTAGTCACCTGACTGCACATGTGAACACCTCTTCAACAGCCAGCTCCACATGTGGAACAGAGGAAAAAGCAGGCATAAGCAAGGATGGGTTCAAGCCTAGAGAGGGACTCGTAACCAAAACAGATCAGACAAAGCAAAAGTCATTGCCTCATAGACAAAAGAGCAGCTATTTGCAGTAAGGAACGCTACTAGTGAGTCAAAACAGTCATGATAACACAACTGCCCATTTAACTGAGTAGCTGAGCACAGCTGGTTCACTTAGAGGAAATTATCTGACACAGGTTTGATTAGAGTATCATAATTACCAATAGCAATGAGAAAGAGCAAGTATTTCATGTGTGTGTCTAGAGTGGTAAGTGTCAAAAAAGCTTCATATAACTCATGTAACTAAACAAAAACATCAGAAAATGGGAAAGATTAGCACACAGATGTATAAGAGGACAACAGATGGTAATAGACAAAAAAATAACCGTGTGTGGAACTCGCACTTCTTTTTTCCAAGTTTCATCACTAAACTGGCATTTTAAAAATGTCTAGGCTCACTTGATCACCTAGTGGCAAAGCCATACAATGCAACATGAGAGAGAAAGTTCCTTCCCAAACAAACATGGCATGTTATCACATAGATTTTGCTTAGGCTGGAAAAGGGAGGAGGGGAAAAGGGGACTTATTTTTACAAACACATTCCCATGTTAAAATACCAAGAACAGTAACTAATCCTCAGATAGCAATAGGGAGCATTATGTGAGAAAAACAGATGAAAAGAGGAGAATCAGGTTAGTAAATCCCACTTGAAAAATACACTATATACTTCCCCCAATACTAATAAATGTCCTTTATGTAAAAAAAGCCCAGGATGTGATCCAGTGCCAGAAAGAACTGGGTATGCTTCCTAAAGCATATGCTTAACCTAGAGGTTCTGTCTTTCAACAACTCAGACTACTGAGCAGGAGAATGCTGGCCCACCCCAAAAAGAAGTCTTGCTTTGAAGGGATAGCTGCGATATAGACCTTTTAAAAGCACAGCTTCTCAAGGCTCTAATACAACAGGCAGGTTTGGAAAAATACAGGTATCCAGAGAAAAGTTGTGGTAAACTCATTGGAAAGAAAGGGTTTTGAAAAAGTTGTGTTCCATTCGGTACTTCTGGACATGCGGTGTGGTTAGATAAACATTTCATTTCCCAAACTGTACTTAATTGATTATATAGCACTGTACAGAGATAGCAGTGTTTTCATGATCCCACCAGGCTCACCAGGTAAGGTCCTGAAACACAGACTTGATATAAAAAAAGACAAAGTTTAACTGAGAAGGTCAACTTGGAGGCCACATGTTTAAAAACTTAGGTATCAAACTCCAGCCTGTGACTGTATTTCTTCAAACTATCTGAGCTGTGCTTGCTTTTGAAGAAGCTCATATTGGATGTTTCATGAGGATGTCACTTTGGACAATCGGCTAGTTGACTCAGGGAAGCTTGTGTTTTATGATTTTTCCACCTATTAATAGTCAACCTACCTGCCCATAGTTGTCTATGCCAGTTACTAATCTATTTAAGTTTAATAAATCAAAAGCTGTCCTTAGAGACTGGCCAAGAGTCGTAAGTCCTTCAGCTTGAAGGTTTTTCAGTTCATTCATAAACGTTGCATGGTTTTCCTTCCAGCCAGCCTGAAAAGAGAAACGTGAGAAGACTTACTCTCCAGATATGAGCTTTGCTTTCCCGTTAGGCTACAAAGTGCCTTTCTTGCTGCATGCAGCTCACTACAAATGCTAACACACACCTCGGAAGTTACTAATATTTAGTGTCGCTCCATAAACCCTGAAAATATGTACTTCTCCTAAACCTTAAGGGTTCCCCACCTGTCAAATAAAGATTTTTAATTTTTTTTTGTTCCACAGGACAAATTTCTCTGAAGTCCCCGATGCACAAATCTCTCAGCTACCTACATCACTCTAGACGGAAGCCGACTGCCCTCCGAAGCTACCTCCAACAGGTTCACCGTCCTGTGTCGTGCGGACCCACCGCCCCCTTCCTCCGCGGGACGCCTCCCCCCTCTCCCCGCCCCGGCAGTGGTGAGGGAAG
>NW_010168660.1:0-4624 GCF_000695765.1 Mesitornis unicolor
GATCATTTTGGTCATCACTGAATCAAGCTCCATTTATTTAAAGCTGCTTCATTTTCCTCGGATAAAAGAAACTCCAGGAAAGGCTGGCCCAAGATCCAATGAGTTTGGCAAGCCAATTGGGATAGAATCAGAAGAAAAAGTTGGTTTGTCAAATCTACCACAAGTCAGCTACGGGGAAAAAAGAAGTGGCATTTTCCCAACTATCTGAAGGGATAGTTTGCACAAAATGATAGTCTGTCAGCATTCAAACTCTCTAGCAATGGCCTGACGGATGCATGGGTGCAGGTCTTGTGCTTAAAACTAACTTTGTAGAAAACATGTAGAAAGACTTTGCCAGTGAATGTCATAGAAACTTCTATCCCATAGAAAATACGGTCAAACTTTGCATTCTTTGGGGATAGAGAAGGGAACTAAACCAAAATATTTTCTGGATCGGCAAAAAAACTTGAATTTGTCATCTCCTCCCCCACCAGTATCTTTAATTGGGCAGGTTTTTATATTTGCAAAGTTTATTCTTATTTTTCCCCTAAAGCTGGTAAATTTTGGAGAAGCTTCATCTCTGGCTGTTTATTATTCTTGGCTTTGCATAACTGGTTAGAAGACAGCAGTGGTGTCTGGATACTGATGAAGCCAGAAAAACAAAGAGCGTTGTGATAGATAGCCATGAAACCTGTCAGCTTAGTGAATAAGCAAGAAGCAAAGGTACCAGGCTCTGGTCCACTGTGGAAACAAGGCTGTCGTTTCATACCATCCCTTCTGCCTGGAAAGCTGGAAAGTTGGCAGTCTGAATTACATAGGTGGT
This sequence comes from Mesitornis unicolor, assembly GCF_000695765.1. Classification (NCBI taxonomy): domain Eukaryota; kingdom Metazoa; phylum Chordata; class Aves; order Mesitornithiformes; family Mesitornithidae; genus Mesitornis; species Mesitornis unicolor. Next base: position 803 of record NW_010168660.1, read on the forward strand.
TGTGATGCCAGAACATTTGGGAAGGTGGGCTGGCAGGAGACCAGCAGACTAACCTGACCGCCCACTTTCCACTGACAGTCTTGAAGAAGTCATCACATTCCTTCAGAAAATTGCAGCACTGCACAGACAGCATTTTCCAATGGAAAACTCCTGCTTGAGAAACTTGGATCAGGTCTACATGGTGAGAGCAATCTAAATTCTTGGAGGACTGGTACTGTATTGAGTTTGAAGTCTTACCGCTTGTCTGCGTAACTGCGTGGCTTCAAGAAAACACTAGCAAAGAATTGGTGATATCTCGTATGTACTGCTGGGAAGGGAAGAAGGGGACTAGCTGTAGAAGAGACACAAGCTACAGAAAGAAGTGGAAGGAGGGGAGGTGGGAGAAAAACAAACACTGGGTAGAATCAGAATCATTTTGGTTGGCAAAGACCTCTAAGATCACTGAGTCATAGGAAGGTACGGCTGGAGCAGTTCTCCATTCATAGTCTGAAATGGATGCAGACAGAAATGCCAGTGAGCACAGGGTTAGTTGTCCTTGTGAATCACTTTCCATCCCATGCCCAAGCAATGCCCTCTCCCGCAGGTCATGGGAAAAGGCTGAGCAGCTTCATTAACACCAGGACTGCTGTGTCAAGTGCTAAACGCAAACCAACCTTTAAGTGAGCAATTCTACTCTGATCCACCATGAGGGAAGGAGACTGACACAATTACTTGGCTCAGTGGGTAGTGTCTTCCAGCAACTCAGATGTATACACCTGTCAGTACGTCTTGGTGGTCTACCTGCCACCTGCCATCAGTTTTGCTATTCCTGTGCAAAAGTGCTGTAGCACTTAACAACTTGAGAGTTATTCTTAAATTATGGCTTCTGGAAATAGCAACTTAGTTGTATTGTAAAGGTGGAATTCATCAGTCGGTGAGAAATGCTCTGGTGTGCAGGTGTATTTTATAGCACTGTCTTACAACATTTGCATTGTTTAATGTGCATCCTGGCCAGCACTAAATTAAGCTTCCATCTGTGATTGTAGCTAATTTCACTTGTGTTAGATACTGAATGAAAGAGTGGGGTCTAATAACTTCCTAGTTAAAAAGAAAGTTGTAGCACAATATTAAACAGCTGGATGTTATATGAAAAAAAATGTTGCTTTTACATATGGTTCAACAAAAAACAAGTACAAAATTTATCTAGGGTGAACATAATGGAACAGAAGACTGACATAATAGGAGTGCAGTTAATTTAATGGCTTGTTTTCTGTTAGCTAAAAGTATTTTTATGACCCTGTTGGTATTAATCTCTATGAATTTGGATTATCTACTTATTCATTGCTTCATCAAAATAGCTCTTTTACAAACAAAAACTTGACAAGTACAGATGCTGACAGCGCTGAACGTTGTTCAACTGCATTAACTACAGTATTTGAGCTCTGCTCTGTGCTCCAATTCCTGATCCCATGCCAGAGAAGCAGTTGGACTGACCAAGCAAAGGTCAGGATGACCAGGTGAACAGAGAGGACAAAAGGACATTATATTGCAAGGAAGACCACAGCACTGTGCAGCTAACACGATATGATGCTTTCAGACACTTCAGCAGTAAGATGAATGGTAACATGAAGTTAAGAAACAAATGTTTGTCTCATATTAGATACTTTTTTGGGTGTTTCGCTATAGAATTGGGTAAATGACTCCTGTTCCTGCTAACTGATGGAGTTGACATACTGGCTTTAATTGAAGGTTTTGATATGGTAGCAGCATTAAAAGGCCTTCATTTGAAATCTGCTTGAACAATCACGCTGGAAGCTGTTATGTTCTCAGAACAAGGTGGTTTTTTGGCTGTCGCTGCTCTAAACAGGAAGCAAAATGAGGCAACTTAGAAAATGTGATAAACTTCAGCTCTGCCTTCTGTCTCACCATGTAAGCTCAGGATGCCTGATGGGAGGGAGGGCTTTTGCTACCTTCCCATGCAGAAACATGAGCATCTGAAGATGAGAGCATCTGCTAGCTGCAGCTTCTGACCGCATCCTTCCTGTTCCCCGAATCACCACATGCAGGCTGTGTTTGGGGCTTCCTGTGCCACCCCACTGATAAGCCAGCAGAGGCAGCCTGCACAAGGAGGCTATAGACACGCATGGTGGGGCCAACTTGTTGGTGGGGTCCACCTGATGCCTATCAGCTTCCCATAGCAAAGAAACAAGTTTTTCTGTGCAGTCTTCATTCAATGTAGCAAGTGCAGTGTGAATCTGACAATATGAGATTTATAATGTGTTTGACAGGGATTTGCCTGGGGTTTAAGAACTGGCGGAAGCATAAGGCCTGTGGAAGTATCAGCCTTGTGGTACAATGAGCCCTGAACACTGCCTCTGACAACGGCTGTCACCCAAAGATGACAATGATCAAAATAGGCAGCTGAGATGTAGCATGAGATCCCCACAAAACTGTGTCCAGTATTTAATCTTACCACTGGAAGTCTGGTTGCACAAGCTACGATGGAAAGGGTCCACACATGGTAAAGACTCTGCTGTCTCTCCTTAGCCTATAGTCCATGAGCTTGCAATGGTGAAGAGTCTCTAGATCAGGACTGGGCATTATGGAGATGTCAGGGGACTCTCTCACACATTATCTTAAAGGGAACAACATTGCACCTTTGAGCTTGGCCACCTCAGTTTTGCGGTTTCCAATTTTAGGCCTACCTGTGCATTGCAGAAAGCTCAAAGATACCCCAGCACCAGTCGTCTGTCCTTCTGAGCTTCTAATGAGCAAGTAACTCTGAACAGCTGTGGAAAGGAACTTTTCCACAGTTAACTCAAAAAAGAAGATATTTACCAACATTCTTTAATGCACCTTTCTTGTCCAGACTTGAGTTAAAATTCAGCTTAAAAGAAATATCACCTGCTAAATCTTTTTTGGAAGCAACCCATCCAACTCATTTCCCAGGACTGGCCTTGCTGAGCTGACTTGAAATAAATAAATGATGTATTGGTGAAAGTACAATCAATACAGCATGCCTGTAGGCAAAAGTACAGATTGGATGCTTTCCTTCCCACACAATATATGCATAGCATTATCAGAAATAGCATATTTCCTAGGTGACTGCATGGGATGTAAAGAGGAGATTATTTTCTCTGGGGGCATTATTTCCTTGATGGTGTCTACTTCTACTGCATAGGCAATAGCCAATTAACTCACAGATGTAAATAGCTCTCAAATACCTTGCTTGTCAGTGTTTTTTTGACTTATGCTAAAGCTGATGACTCAGTTTTCACCTTTTCAGAACATAAGGACAGTGGAAAGGAAGGAAGGTGTTCTGGAAAGTAGACCATGTCTCTTCCACTCTTCAGTCAAGAACCACTACTGATCACCTAAACCATTGAATCCAGGATCACCAGGTCTGAGTTTACTGGGAAGGAACTCAGAAGGATGAAAATGCCTCATTAGTAGATAGAGCAAAAGTAGAGTGCCTGCTAACCCACTCCTTGGGAAACCTAGTTAACTGGCTGAAGCTGGAAATCAAGAATCAATTCAGCATCAAAACCATTCTCTGAAGGTGCTTGTCCAAATCTTGACTGCATGAACGAACTTGGTTTTCTATTGACCTTTTTATTTTTCTTGCATAAGATGGGGCATGCTGAGGGGCTGTCTCACCTTGACCTGGAAGCTAAAAGATATTGAAGGTCAAGAAGGAAAGTGAAGTAATTTAAAAGGTTAGTATGACAAAAATTAATTACCTAAAGACTATTTCTAGAGATGGTATCATCCTGAAAAAAGCAGTGTAAGAATCACAAAGAATTCTTACAACAAAGGAAGGTTCAGGTTAGAGATAAGGAGAAA
>NW_010168661.1:0-521 GCF_000695765.1 Mesitornis unicolor
TGCTGGCATTTTAAGTGGCCATGGCGAGCACGGGAGCTGAGAGCAACAATACAGATACAGAGATGATAGAGAGTGCGCAATAAGTTTCGTAGAAGGCTTTGGTACAGCACCATCGTGTCAGATTTATTTGTAAGTCATTTACAGGAGAAAAAAAAGAAAAAAGAGCTTACTGAAAAAATAGTGGTTTGTTTCTCTTTTGGTTTTTTTTTTCATTTTTTTAAAATTTATATTTATTTTCTTCTTTAGAGGAACATACCTGAAAGTTCAAAATTTAACCCTCCAGTTGCCGTCTGGGCTCCCCATCAAATGCTCTTTTCTGCTGTGTGCGATCTGAAAAACGAAGAACTCGAACCTGACTCCCCGCTAACCCATTACGGCCCACAGCTCGCAGTGCACAAGGCAGGAAGAAATCAACACCACAGAGATTCGGCAGCTGATCGTTACTCGCTTTGTAGTAAAAATTAAAAGAAAAAAACCAACCCAAAGTAACAAAAGAAAGCAAAAAAAATAAAAAAGGTCAC
>NW_010168662.1:0-65962 GCF_000695765.1 Mesitornis unicolor
TTCTGTGATTCTGTGAAGTGCTGATTCTTATTGTTTGCATAAACTTTTGACCGTTTATATAACCTTTAGGGTTCTTTCTGTCTGATGACAAATAACTAACTTTGACCCCCAAACTCAACCCATGTTCCTTGGGTTAACTATTTACAAACAGATACGTGGATAAAAATTCCCAAATGCTAGCTTTAACTCTGATTGCTTTTTCTACAAGCCAGAGAAGCTTAACTTTCTCTTTTATACCATACCATAGAAAAACTATTTTTTAACATTGTGACTTTAATATCAATTGTCATCCTTTTCTTTGAATGCAATGATAAAGAGCAGTTAGGTCTCATCAAACAGTTGCTTCAACTGAAAAAAATAATGTTGGTTTCAGCAGCAGTATTGCAAAGACCTCTAGGCATATGAAAGGAATTTCCGTGAAGTATAAGGAAGTAGCAGTTGCTGGAGACAGTGATGTGATCTGCCTAGGTAAAAGCTACATTTTCCCTTCTGTTCTATAACAACAGATGAAACTGATGTTATCATTAGAATGGACACATGATTATTTGAGACCCTCTGTAAAAGAAAAGGTGAACAAAAGAGAAATCATCTGACAAGCACACAGTGCTTTTCGTGTTCACGTTACCTAGACCCATTTTTTGTTTTCTGTAAGTAGATGTGCAATTTTTGGACATTTTGATTACGTAAAATTACAGTTTTTCATACCTTTACTGATGGGGTTCTGTCTTTCAGGAAAATAAAAATTCATGCCTATGACCTCAAAAGGCCTAAAAAATGCTGTAACAAACCCCCACTGAATATTGCAGGACTTTCATCTGAGTTCTAACCTCAGCGAATTCGAGGAATGTCTCAAAAATAAACCAGAATCACAGTCTATCTCCTGATCACAGTACTAAAGCAAAATCAATATGGATTGACCCTGGTGGTCTAGCGACTAGGATCGGACGCTTTCACCACCGTGGCCTGCATTCTATTCACAGTCAGGGAACAAAGTTTATGAGAAAGGGAAGAAAATAATCCAAATTTTTCTGGAAGCTGGTTTTGCCATGAAACAGAGTAAGGTCAAGGGACCTGCACAAGAGATTCAGTTCTTAGGAGTGAAATGGCAAGATAGATGTCATCATATCCCAATGGATGTGATCAACAAAATAACAGCCATGTCTCCACCAGCTAACAAAAAAGAGACACAAGCCTTCTTAGGCACTGTAGATTTTTGGAAAATGCATGATCCAAATTACAGTTTAATGTAAGCTATTTGTCCAGTCTTTAAAATTTGTTACTTGCCAATTGATCCAATCAGTTTTCCTTCCATAACAGGAACTGGACAAGATTTCTTAGCATTGCATAATCGTGATTCAGGGAAATTCTCACCAGCTTCTGGATAAAATAAAAATATCTTATGTTCAAAACATTAAATTACCTATCAGCTACATATGCAGAAATAGGTAGCTGGCTGTAGCCTTCAGAAAATATCAGGCTGAAAAAGACCCTCAGTGGTCTTTGATTCAAACCCTCATAAAAATCACAGCCAGCTTCTGAGCTGGATGAATCTGCTCAGAGCTTTTTCCAGTCAATATATGCAAGGGTGAAGGCTCCACAGCCTCTCTGGGCAATGTGGTCCAGTGCTTACCCACCCTCCCTGTGAAAAATTACTTTCCTCATATCCACAATTTCTGAACAAAATCTCATTTGCATACTCAGCTTCAGATCAGCTAAAGCTACTGAACCACTACATAAAATCTTCTTGCACGTGCTATACACATATCACTATCTTATCCTATAAGTCTTTGCAGGTCAACAGAGGAGTAAGGATGCAGTTTTCTGGAGGTCATTGATATTCACAGTGCAGTTATTGTGACTCTTGACTTTTGGCTATTGAAGACGCTGCATGATTTGCAGCAGCTGAGAACCTGCTTCATTTTCCCTCTCCAGGCACCTTCTTTGCTGAAGGAGACTAAGTGGTTGGTAGACACTATAGTTTCAAATTTCTGAATATTGTCAAAGGCATTAATGTTTTTTTAAAAGTTACAATTCAGCAAATTCATGAAATCATTTAACACAGAACAGTCATAATTGTATTCAAAGTTTACCACATAGTTCTACATATCTGAATGATCAGAAAGGAAATATTTTCTCCCTTGTGCATTACTAAAGTCATAGACTCATAGGATCATAGAATCCTTATGGCTGAAAAAGACCTTTAAGATCATCAAGTCCAACCATTATCTAACTCTACCATGCCCACTTCTAAACCATGTCCCTGAGCACTGTATCAGAGAACAACACAATGAAGCTTACGTTTAGTTAAAAATAAAACACATTCATTCTTCCCTGTATACAGCAAGAGCTCTGTGCTTGATTATGTCATTAAAAATAGTCTTAAAAGTCAGTCATTTGTCTGCATCTGGCATGAGGTCATAGATTTTTAAAAGAGATGATAAAAAATTTTATAGTTGTCATTTCTTAAAGACAGACTTCCTATTTTCAGAAGGAGTATGGGATCAAATACACTTGGGTCACATAATCCTCATTTATGACAAAACTGATCAGAAATAAAACACATACAAAAGGAGAATACAAAAATTAAACCCATCAATTAATTACAAACATATAGATTAGGATAAACTTTTCATCAAATTCAGTAATTGAAGAGTACAAACATGATATAACAATATACAAATACTTTTAAACAGATCCTTTTTATCTGAAGCATAGCTAACATTCTAATACTTCTGATTTGAATACCATTCAATTAAACTGCAAATTTTCTTTAGTGTTACAAATGAAATTATTTGGTAGTTTCCACCAGTTTTCCAGTGGGCAAATGTGTGTCTTAGAAACCATTGCCAGCACAAGTAGCTCTTCCTAGTACCCTCAGCAGAGACAGAGAATGCAACCATAGGTTATTGACTGGTTTGAAAGGAGAGGAGACAAGGGACCCTTAAGGACCCCTGTTACTCCCAGCACCATGTGTTCCCCAAGCAACTGTGCTCTTTTCTGCCTTGTGGACCCTATTATTTAGGGAGCAGGAAAGGCGCCGGAGCACTAATATGGGAAAAAAATTGATACCAATGCTATACAAGCAATGTGGGAAATACCAGGTGTTAGGTAAGGGCTGACTTACCAGTTTGTCTAACCTGGTGAAGCCTTAGCCCCCATTTACAGTAGCGTTATGTGAGTCCCACTAGAAACTATATCTAAGTGAAATAATACAAAAAACCATAGTCATAGACATACTTCTTTTTTCATAAAGAACTGCATTCGTTCTTCTGAATATCACTGCTGTTTTGGTGTTCTCAGCCAATGTTAAACATTGTTGGTCTTTACTGGTGAATAAGAAGGCCCTGTAGAAATTAAGAAGAGAGCAACATAAGAAATAATAGATGAATGTGTGCATTATCTTCCTAAATATCTTTTCTAGTATTCAGTTATAGTTTTAGTAAACACTGTACTTCGGCAATATTTAAGACTGAGTAATATTTCACAGATCTCAGTATTGCGGCTCCTATTTTCAGTAGTGAATTTGACTCCTAAGTCTTCATACCTAATTTAGATTGAAAGGGAGCTACATGAACAAATTATGGCAAAATATATAGAAGAAGGTTTATAATGTGCCAGAGATTCCAGAGAACATGCTGAAGAGGACTTATGCACAAGGCACCTTGATCTTATTTCAAAAAAACTAATGGTCAGTCAAGAAGCAAGACATTCTACAGTATTCAGTAGTTACTAAGGAAGAGGTAAAACACAACAAGCCAGGATCTTAAATTACCTTGTGATAACTGTTAGGAGTCATTGTATGTGAACCAATGTAAGCACTTTGGAAGACACAGACAATTGTCTTTTCGGCACATACCTTGTCTGTAGGTCTGCAAAACTGGAGTGAATGTTGTAACCTTTACAATAGCATCTAAGAAAAACTCCCAACAGGCTAAATAGTTTCTATAGCTAGCTTTTCTGAACCAAAAATGAGCAATAGCAACATAGCATTCAGTGGGTAGGTCTATACCAGGAACGTAAATACTGAGAAAGCCCATTCGGTAGCCCTAATACTGACTGGCATGATCCCAACCTCTCCCCAGAAGAGAGGGATCACATCTGGACTCACTGCTGGGAGCAGTGTCTGTGCATTTTCTGGGGAGTGCTGGTTGCCTTGGGTCAAACCTACACTGGGGACTGTTCCCCCAAGTCCAAGCCCAGCTCTCAGTAATGTTAAATTTACACGTCGGGATGTAGTGAATGAGTATGGTACAACACACTGCTCAGGTGGGATAACAAGTCTGAAGTACTGATCTGAACTCATTGATCTGAAGCCCAGTTGTGATGTTGCTGAAGTGCTGGATTGGACTTAAAGCTCTGCCTAACAGCTGCCTTTCTTGTCCTAGATCCTTCCGTGTCAAATAATATCTGTTCTCACATAACTGATTAGGAGGTCAAGGACAAAACAACCCTGATCTTATTTCACTGTCAGGTGGTGGTAGGCTTAGACTTGAGCAGAGGCTAAGGAATTATATTGCATCTCAATATGCCTCGAAAGAGAACAATAACCCTCTGCAAACTGTAAATATATAATTTGAACATACAGACCTGCCCTCTCTACCTTCCTTTTTACCCTCCAGGGACAAGTACTGCTGAAGATCTGCCCTCTCTATGTGTTTTTCAGAGAGGGGAGTAAGATCAAAGGGAGCAGGTGGAGCTCCACACTCTCAGTCAGAAAACCCCTGTCATCCTTCAGTGTTATATCTCTTTAAAATAAGCCTGATTTTCCCTTTTGATTTAAAACATACAGTTATAAAACACATTTAAAAGTCAGCACTAGGCTATCCTTGAATGAAAGCCTGATGGAGAGCCAAGTGCTAGAAACAGCCCCGCAGTCAATCTACTGAGTTCAAACAGGTATGCTGCAGAAGTGGTAGATCAAGAAATCATGGAGATTAGAAGAGCAAACCTCCTTGTCTCGTATGAAAGGACTGCCTCCCACCACAGTAACAGATATCTCTCCTCAGTACTTCAGTTGTTGCAGTACTGCTGAAGCTCAATGGGCTTTGAAGCTTTGGCACAGGAGGCTCAGAAGATGTAGGCTCAAAGCAATGGGCTCCCCTGAGTTTGTACCTCTGCACCTGTGGTACAAACTGGTCAACATCTTTCATGCTTTCTAGCCACTTGGGCATGGTTAAATGCAAGTGCATAGAGAGGGCTTGGCTGGAAGTAGGGGTTACGAACATTAAGGTTTAGATAGACATTCTCTTTCTCAAAGTAAATAGAAATCATATAAGCCCAAATTCTAGTAAAATATGGAATAATGGATGTACCTGCAAGATAATGGGTAGTGCAATGAACACAAGCAATACCATTATTGATGTCCCAAGTTTCCAAACAATTAATTAAAAATTTTATTTCAAAAGGAGTGCAAGAGTCTTGATAAAACCATGCCAAGTTGGTTTTCCATATGCCAAGCTGTGCATCATAATGTTTTCCAATAAAATTTCAACATAATTTTCTTAATTTCTCTATTTGCACTGTCTTCATCCATGTGTCCCAGGCATTCTGTTTCTATACATCTTTTTTTTCTCCAGCAAACCTCAGACACATATACACCTAAGAAATCCCTCAAAAATTCAGACTTCTGATAAATAAGGCAGGCTGCTTCATCAGCTATAATGAAAAATATATATGGGAATTGATGGAAATTACCTGCAAGTAAATTTATTTTCATTTTCACATAGCTCCGCACATTCTTCATTACTATTTGCTTTATAAATTTGCTTCTTTGGGTTGAGCAGCCAAGCTCCTTCTGTTCTCACATAGCTGTCTAGTATGTTTCCTTGCACTAAAAGGAAAATGAGACAAGGAGGTAAAAATATGAATACAAATATGATTTATTTCAAACTTCCATGTTAAATTATTTGTCACCTAATTGAGTAACATCATCATTTACTTGCTGGAATAACTGGGTTAATGATGCCAAAATATGGGTAAATCTTGCCTTCCTATTATGGGAAATAGTAGCAGCACTGAAAACCTCATGTAAAGCAGGAAAGAGAAGTGGCTTTAACAGTTCTTTATATTATTCTGGAATAATAAGTAGCACAAACCTAGGGTATAAAGTGATGGAGAGAAGATGACTCAAGGAGCGAAAAAGTGAAGTGTTTCAGAAAGAAAATACTGGTCTCCCATACTTTGGAGGAAGTGAAGAAATGGGACTTGAGAAGGATGTGAAACAGTAACTATCCATTGCTGAGACCTACCCACATGGAATGACTTCAGCTTTTTCAGCCACCCTATAGCTGCCTCGTTTCAGATGCTCCTACTCTTGCAAGAAATGAGCTATCCTCAGTCACTGGAATTATCATTGTGCTCATGTTCAGTTTAATAATTTTTGTCATAACTCTGTATTTAACTTAATAACCAAGATAGCAGTTGTTGCCCTCCATTGCAGTGAATTAACATAAGACATTCACCTGGTAAACAAATTCACTTAACAACCTCTGAGCTAAAGTTCCATCTGAAATATATAAGATGCTAAAAAGTAAAGCTATGTTTAGTGGTAAAATCCAAAAATGATCAAGTACAATCCTTGTAATGGACCTTGCAGTTTAGTATTTTCTTTTTCTGTTAGAGCTATACAACCTCTGAATGCTTAGCTAGAGCTCACAAAACTGTGACTTTTATGACTTCCAGCTGCAGGGTCACAGAGTTGCATGAGTCCTGTGATTTTTACAGTTTCTTTATCAGATGAGCATATGACTCTACTGACAAATGTTTGGCTTTGGGAATTACCTGTTCTGTGTGGTTTCAACCTTAGACAGCTGGCTCATGGTCTTTGTAACGTATCTCAGTCCTGCTCTGTGCCTTGTTTTTGTGCCTTGCTTTACGCAATTGCTGTAATTACATACATTTACATCTTTTTTCCAACCCTTCTCTTTCTTAGCCATAGCTCAATGGCAGCAGGAGGGACAGAAAGCAGCCTCGCCCCACTTAGACTCACAGCCTGTACTGGGGGGCTCCATGGGGATGTGCAGTGAAACATCTTTCAGTCTGAGAAAGTCAACTACTCCTCCCTTGTCTGAGTAACACTCTTTTGTAGGAAGAAGCAGGCTCTTTTGCCCTCTGGTACAGTCAAATAATCAAAGGGCTGGAGCACCTCTCCTACAAAGATAGGCTGAGAGAGTTGGGGTTGTTCAGCCTGGAGAAGAGAAAGTTCCGGGGGGACCTTATAGCGACTTTCCAATACCTGAAAGGTGCCTATAACAAATCTGAGGAAGAACTCTTCACTAGAGCATGTAGTGATAGGACGAGTGGCAATGGTTTTAAACTACAAAAGGGCAGATTTAGGTTGGGTATTAGGAAAAAGTTCTTCAACATGAGGGTGGTAGATCACTGGAACAGGTTGCCCAGAGAGGTGGTGGAGACCCCATCCCTGGAGATATTCAAGGTCAGGCTTGATGGGGCTCTGGTCAACCTGATCTAGTAACATTGTCCCAGGTCACTGCAAGGGTTGGAATAGATGATGTTCAGAGGTCTCTTCCAACCCAACACATTCTATGATTCTATGAAATTCCTTCACCTGAGTGCTGTGTGCTTCCTTCAGTTTGCAGTTGAGAATTCTCTTAAAGATCATTTTACATCTACAAGACAGAACTGATAAAATAGGCACAAAAGCCAAATTATGCTTCCTTTCATACCACTGCAAACCCAGAGAAGTTACTGGAGGCTTTTTTCTGCATGTAGACTAATCCCTAAGGGTTGACTGTTTAACAGTATGCATGAAAAAAAAAAGTTAGTTGCTAAAAATCCCCCATAAAGTTAGAAAGAATACAATAAAATTTTATGTGACAGACACAGGAATCACTGATTCCACTAGTTATTTCAAAACAAAAATGACATTAAGAAGAAATTAGTTTTCAGAGAAAACATTAAACTAGGTTAAAGCAATATCATGGGAAAGCTGCAAATGCTTTCAATGAGGACAAGAAATAAAAGAAAACAAATTTTATTGTGGTACAGCTTCTATGCAATCCTAATTCTGTTTGTTTTGACACTTTGAAATAAAATTGCATTACAATCACAGCATTTGATTTTTAAAATATTGACTAGGTCATAATTAGTTTGTGTCATAAAAAATATTTTTTCCTCTTTCTGTTATAGTTACACAGCAGACCATAATACCTTGAGAAAAACAAGAAAAAAAGAAAATATATGGAAGCTGCACAAAAATGCAGTAAATTTTCTTGCCACCATTTTTCCTGTATCTACGGAATTTTTCAAAGTTAGAAAGATGTATTACTGCCTTATTCAGAAATGCAAATATTTACAGCAATTTGATAAAGGATTTGCAAACAAAAGAGAATATTGCAGACAAAAGCCCAAATCCTATATTCCACCCCTCCACCACCACATATGTAATTCTTCCTTATTTGAGAAGTGTGTTTGATTTGAATGAGGCTGTTCTGTACAAACAAAGCTTCAAAACTAGAATTTAAATTAGGATGATCATTCTCAACATTAAATACTACCTATAATTTGTCCTGTTTGGCATGTTTCTAGTATTTCCAGATGTTAAAATTGATCCATACATTTTTCTAATATTTGCCTTTTTTATATTTTACAACTACACATGTAAAATGGTTGTGTATTTAATTTTGTTTGTTTGTTTTAAAATGTGTTGACACTCTCATACTTTTAAATGCAATCACGATGAACTCTGTAGTTATACAGAAGACCTAAAAGAAGATAAGCCATCTGAATCCCATAGTTCATTGAAGGTTAAAGTTTTCAGGACAGAGAATACTTTTTTGAAATTTCTGTGACTTACTGTCTATTAAACCCAAAAAGATACATTTAAAGAGCCTTACTTCTTTCTTGTGTTTTACAAATTATTTTGTAATACCTTTCCCAAAACCAGTCCTGCAGTACTTAAAATACTGCAGAAACTATCACTGACCAGACTTTGACCTCCCTATCACTTGGAATGAAGACTGTGGCTATGAAAAAGACAGAAGCTTTAGTGTGTAGAACAATTTTTCCTTTTCTTTGTGATTCAGTTTTTCACAATGCATTTACAAATTTTAAAACAATCAAAATAAGGATAACAGTACTTGTCAATAACAGAGAAAATAAACAACTCTTGGATGAAAGGCTGCTGACACCAGAGACAGCCATGCCTTTGTAGAAAGCCTTTGATAGGCTGCTTTTCAAAGATGCCCCCATTTCTGGCCACGAGGCAGAGAGCCATTAGTTCCCCACACAAACACCAAGGCTCTTGCTCTTTTGGTGTCTCTAAGAAACACAACACTGGAGCCACCACAGCTCTCGCTTTGTTCAACAGCAACTCCCACTGGCCAACAAGACCCAGATCCATCGTCGTCCAGGCAAGTGGCGACACAGGGATCTGGGAACCTACATTCACCAAATAGAGCTTGCAAGCATTTGGCACCCATCTCACCGAGGGAGGCAGAAGGCAAAGGACTCTTACCTGAGCTGAGCAAGAAAAGAAAGAGAAAGGCAGCTTTGCAAATCCACATTTTGGCCCAGCTGGCGAGTGCTGGAAGTTGTGTGTGTTGGTGCACAAAGTTTTATTGACTCGCACTGGAGTGAGGCGGCATCAAACAAACAAGGCAGGCAGGTTCAGTTAATGATTCTCCCATCCTGTGACCCCCTTTGCTGTGGTGCGGCCATTCAAACAACCTTGAATTGGATGGATTACCAAATTTGGTAATTACCAGTCATTTGTACTGGATGCTAGGAAATGTGATGGTATTCTTTTGTTTGGCAGGGCATGTTTCTGTTTCACAAATAGTTAAGTCTTTCTTTGCTAGAGAATAGACAGGAATAATGTTGCTGGAAAGCATGGGAATCGTGTCCAGTCTGAATTTTAATTTCTACTGACACTAGAGTCCCAATGGTAATTTCAGCCATGCTCTATTGATTTATAAGGATCAACTTTCATTTAATCTCAAGGCAAGCACTATCATCAGATCCAGATAATATTAGCCCTGTAAAATAGTTTAAATTTACTTTTTTATTAAATAATTCCTTCTCTCCTATGCTTTATTGACCCAGGCTTTTCTTTTTTTTTCTTCTATTTGGGAGTAACATTTAGAGTTTATTTTAGCTCAGTAGCATAACTTTAGGTTTAAGACCCATAGACATTTAGTGTTCTTCCTTACCAGCCATTCAACTTCACACTGCATGCAAAAACTCATCCAGTGAGGGTGACAGACTTTGCTCATCCATGTGTTATCCTGATTTCAACATGAGCTCACCCTGCATTTCCCAAGTGGCCTTTGCCTTGGAAAAGTTGCACTGCAGCACCATTTCATAGCTTCTTTTGCATGTTAGGTCACTGGTGTTTCTTCAAAACAACTAGTTGAATCAAATGTGCTAGTGACTCACCAAAGGCAGGAGGGAAGTGAATGTTGGATGAGGAAAACAAGCTTGAATGAGCACTGCTGGGTCATGCAGTTCAGTTTTCTGCAATTGAAGGCAAAAAGTTTGTAGAATCATGACTTCCTTCAAAAAACTAGTGATGCTATCCATGTCCTTATTGTCCCGCGTACTTCAAGTAGAAATTGCATTGTACTGAAGGCTTGGGATAAAGCTAGAGGTGCAGAGAGGCATTCTAGTATGGGAACCAGATTAGCTGCTATTTTACAGATTATGTGAAAAACCTAGCTGATCCTGTTTGTAGTCCTGTGCTGTTTTCCTCCTGTAGGGTGTTGTAATACCATGTTGTCAGGTTGTCTTGTGTGTTTCTAGCTGTTTTTATGCAACTTGTGAACAATAGCAAAGTGTGGGATATCTGTAGAGAAGACCACTAATGCTAGGCCAGGGAAACAAAGCTGATAAGCCCAAGAGAGAAACTGATGGGAGTTAGACTCAGATCAGAGAAGCACTTGAAGGGTGACAGACAGATTGGATATTATGCAGTTGTGTGTGGGTTTGGACTTACTGGATTTTAGGAACATTTGGGAAAGAACTCATTGGGAAAGAAGGATATTAACCCCATTTTCAATTCTCACTCCAGATCCTGGTTCCCTCTCTCCTGCTCCACACTCCTTGATGTCCTGGCCACTGTCTTGTCCCCAGCAACCACCAGCATCTGCTTGCCAATCTCAATTCCCCCTTTCCATCTGGTATTATCATACAGTGGTTTTTTATTCCAATGCAAAATTTGTTTTCTGCACAGCCCTGCCCTCCTCAGCACTTCTGACACCTTCCTCATCCTTCTGTATCCTGATTTCTACTGAGACATTTGATGGGTTACTGTGTTGTGATACACATCGAGTGGTTAAAGTGTAAGAAAAAAATTACATATGTGGGTTATATGTGGCCGCTTCTCCTGTGTGGGGGAGGATTTGGAAAGCTTTGAGGTTTATTTGAGTTTGTAAAACTCTTCTATAAACAGGATGTTTTAGAGATGTTAATCAGATCAGCTTTTCCTGGTTTTCAAAACCAAAGGAGCTAATTGTGGTAGCCAAAGGTGTGTTAATATGTCACTGCGTCCAGGATAGTTTGTGAATATCTGCATGCATCATGTAAGCCAGCACTCTTTTGCAAGCATTCCTCATGTGAAATGTCCACATATACTCCTTCATTTCTATAGCGGTTTCCACTTTTAGGCTTGGGTCTGGTTCTTCTCTTGATCTCATTGCCTTGAACCTGATTGAAATGCATCTAATTCAGTGCAGCTGCTCCTGATTTATTCCTGAGGAAAGAAAATTTGAATTGCCATATCTTTCAAAGATGGCAACGCAAATTCAGAGACATATTATTATCTATTTCAGTCTTAATGACTGAATCCTGGAAATTTCCAGATCCTGGAAAACTGGACTTGAGGATATTGTCAGCAATTCATCCTGGTACAAAAATGCTTATTTGTAATGCTAATTTTCCACAGGAAAATCTCAAAACAGGAGAAGTGCCTTCCATCTGCCAGACTGGCATTCCTCATGACTTCTGTCCTGTGTCAAGGAAGAGACCTCTGAAGGCATCATGTCTGAAAGGAGCTGTTGTAAACTGTTGATTTATCTGTCTCCTTTTGTGCCTCTCCTTTTTTGCCTTTTCTCCTTTCTTCTTTTCCCTCATAGATCCAAGCATTGTCTAAATCTTTCCCCAGTTCTGATCTTGTCATGTTTGTTCTCATTTATTTGACTACTGTGAGGCCTCCCATAGGTGGAAGTTTATCAGATCTTCTTTCAGAGTCAGGGTACATTAGTTAGCACAGTGGTTAAAATATAAACAACAGCAGGAGGATTTTTAAATATGAGTTGACCCTTGAAATTGGGCTTACTGTAACCTCAGAAAAATCTGCAAAAGAAATTGCAAACAATGTCAGAACACAGGTCACACCTTCTTGAATAAATTCACATAAACATAATTTTCCTAAATTTCAGAATCAGAAAAAGTCAGAAAACAGCTACTTAAATATCATTTATTTGCTAAGAGGGTAAAGAACCAAAGACAAGATTCACTTGCTTGGGGGGGGGAAATCCCAAAAGGCAGCTCTAAGGAAAGAGCACAGCTGCAAGATCGAGGTAAGCTCACGTAAGAGCTCCAAAGGATAATGCTATGGGCATCCATAGGCAGACCCATGGGCAGCTGGAAAATATGGAAGGTACTTCTACAGCAAGAACAGTGACAAAGTGAGACTTGCACAGCCCTGATTCGCAGAGCCAGAGGACACTTTGGGCAGTGATCCAAGAGGGATAATGTGGATGGCTTCTAGAGACAGGAGCTGCTTTGGGTAAGGTGGGAAGGCATTCAGGAAGGAGAAAGGTAGCCAAGTTAAAAATAAATTCTGTCCTTGTCCTAGACGTGAAGGAAGACAAAGGACAGAAGACCTTGCGAATAAGCTCATCTCTGCAATTTCTGACCACAGAAGCTAATGCATTCAAGGAAAGGAAAGTTAAGCTAATAGAAAAGAGGCACAGAAAGGACGTTTTTTCCAGTAGTGGAAGTTTTAGACTTTGAGATGTTAATTTGTTCTGGCTGCTGCCAAAGATCAGAAACCAGTAGAATGAAGTCAGATATGAGAAGCAGAGACATTAGGAAGTGAGCAAACTAAGTTTCGTCTTTATAGTAGAAAGAGCTAAAGAATTAACTACTGGTGTTTCTGTTTTGCAGAAAAAGTATCTGAAAAAACAGGGACCCTGCAATTGCCTTTAACAGAGATGTGAAGAGCATTAATGCCACAGAGAATCTAACACCAGCCTTTACTGGACACGGTTAAGAGAAAATGCAGGCCTTTCCCTGCCTTAAAAGTAAGCACCTGAAGAGTGAGTTCAGCTGTAAATACTTAGAAGTAGTGCCTAGTTCAGCAGCAGTGGCATTTAGCACACAGTGTGCTAGAACTCTTTATTCATGGGGGACAACTTCATCAGCACTGTTAGGTAGGAGGGAAAAGCACTGTCCGTTACGTAGACAGAAAGCTTTGGAGAAAGTGTACCTAAGCTTTGAGTCCTGCCTGAGTGTCCTAGTATGTCATGCCCAGCAAAAGCACTGCTGTTTTCTTGGAAAAGTGGTTTTACCTTTTTTCCCCCCTTATTTATTTATTTATTTATTTATTCCTCCTAACTCTCATGTAAACTCCTGAGCTAAGGACAGGAAATTGCGCATTAGAAATCATGGAATATTTGCTGATTAGCTTTGTCATTTTCTCCTACTATATTTTAACTCAAAGTATACTTTTGAAACACATGCCTTTTACATATGCCATGTGTCCAAAAGTCTGTGGGACCTCATGTTCCAATTTTGCCAAAGAAAGTGCAGAAATATAAGTATCATCACAGCCAACAAAGTAGAAGGCAGATGAAAGTAGGGTGAAAACTTAAACAGATGATGCTGTGAGTAGCTGGAGTTATCTTCACAGCTTTTTTTCCAAACTTGTTTTCAAACTCTGTAACACCTTCCTTAGTTACAAACTGCCCATTAGTCTAGTAACATCTTGTATAAGGTAGCTTCTTAAAGAAAATGCATTTCTAGCACTCAGAAAGGTCTGAAGTGCTGCAGTAGTTGATAAGCTTAAGGTACAGGAAAACAAAAAATTCCAGTGGTACATTTGCAAGTGTGACAAGATAAGAAAATACAGTGCACCGAAGCAAACCCAAGAAGCACAGATGAAGAGGATGGTACTTGTGTGCCAAGGATGCAGGGTGCCACCTGGCGACAAGGTGCTGGTGGTGTTATCAGAATCAGGGTTCAATTTTCTAATTTCTCTGACAATGTATTGACACAGTCTTAGCAGTAATGAGTTGCACTGTAAATATATTAATAGATGTATTATTTATACATACTAAAAGACTGGAAAACACAAGACTTGCCAGAAGTAGTGTATCACTATGTGCCAAAACCAGGACAGATGACTGATGTTAAATCAAGCATTCCCATGCTGTAAGAGAACAGCTAAAACTGCATTTTCTCAGCTGGAGAAAATAATGCGGGATTTCCAGAATGTATTCTCATAATAGACAAAAAAACCCCAAGACACAAAATGACACCTAGAAAAGACTCAAATAACTGCAGAACCAAGCCAAAGAAGATTTAGAGAATACTGTAAAGTGAAGGCCAAAGAGAGTCTTTAATCTCTGAAAAATTCTGTAACAAGATAGACTGCTAAAGAATCACATGGATTTCTAGGAAAGAAACCTTATTTCCAAATGTTTCCAATAGTGACATGAAAACTGTCTTACTATTAGAATGTCCAGTGAGACCTACACTGATTTTCACCCCAAATCTAACCAAATAATATTGAGAGGTACTCTGAAGAGTGTCCGGGGAGAATGGCCTTTTTTTAAAACTTGAAATGAAGAACAGTAGCCTTTGGTTTACATGAAACAGCAGCAGCATTTCAGTGACAAATGTGCAGAGCTCCATGAGGAGTATCCAGCTGCACATATCTGTGCTACTGCACTCTGTGAATTAGAGGCAGACTGTACAAAACCTCTGCAGGCAACATTATTGTCTAGGTTGGCAGACCCCCAGCAGACACAGTTCAGCATCTACTAGCAAAAGACGGTAGCAAGTACCTGAAATTTCCATTAGGAAATGCCTACAGACACTCGGGAATGGCTTACAAGCACCAAGAGAAACAGGAACAACTTCTGGGGCTGGCCAGTTATGACAGAATATTTGTGCCAATGTTTTCTGAAGGAACAACACCACTGGCAGAACTTACAAAAGCAACATTACATGGGGAATAGAAAGTGAGTGCCAGAGGGCAGCAAGCTTTTCATGTGCTCCAGGAAACATTGCGCTCAATCGGTTCCGAAAGCATCCAAGTTTACTGAGCAGAAGCTTGGAGAGGGGGAGACACTATTCAGGGTCTGGAAGGAATCCAAGAAAAGGATGCTGTCAAGAAAGACTGGGTTAAAGAACAGCTATTCCAACAGTATCATGATGAGCAAAGGATGCTGCTGAGTGGGTCATAATGGAAATCATAAAGAACTGATAGAGAAGATCAAGGAAGGAGTAGGGAGTCCACAAATATATATTTTTTTTTAGCTCTGGCTTTTTAAAAAATCCCAAAATGGGTTTAGAGAGCTTGATCTCTGCAGAATTCTTGGTAGTAATAATAAAGCACATAAATACTAGATATAGATTTATAATATACTTTAAATTAGGCATACAACTGGAAGACTAAAATTATACAGAAGTCCTTGTTTAGATTACAAGTTCACAAGGCGGCATACATTTCTTCTGCTATTAGGTCAATATGTATACTCTTTGGAAGTGGTAAGTTTTCAAGTGGCACACAGAAAACTCGGAAAACTGCTGGAAATGCTGGAACTAGCTTTGGTAACTGACTTGGAGCCAATGGGATAGGTGGATTTCTGTTATTTCTGGTGCTGTGGGAACACATCCCACTCAGTAATTGCCTTTGGTCACTGCAGTACTGCTTGAAGAGCCTTTCTCTAACCCAGCCTTTCCTGACAGTTTCAATAGTAGTGCTTTTCCATTACTCTGAGTGGAAGCCAGGTCAGGTTTTGTGGCTCTGGGAGGCTTGAGTAACCTTGGGTGTCCTCTCTTTCTCCACCTGCCTGCCACAGAGCACACAGGAGCATGAGCCATCAAGCCTGATAAGGCAAGCACCAGTACCTTGGCACCCAGCTTCACTTACCCAACACTCTGAGACATCCTTGCCTCTTCTGGAAATAAACTGAAAGAGCAATTTATTTTAATTCCTGAATGGTATGTCAAGGCTGAATTGCTGGTGTCACAGCTGAGAGCAGGATTTCTGTGCAAGTGCCTCAAAAACATGTTAACTGTACCATATGTGGTCCAATTCACCACTTTGCCCATTGGAATGGATAGCTGTTTTTTCCATGCAGACATCTAAGCTAGGAAGATTAGATAATTACACAGTGCAGCATAAAGCTCTGTTTAGGTGGTGAGAGTTGGGGTAGAAGAAGAAGCAATCCCACCAGGCCTTCACCCAGCTCCTGGCAACACAGGCACAGTCTAACCTTTTCTTACCCCAGGCAGTGGTTGAGTTTGCTTGGGTACTTTCTTATTCCTGGAGCAGCAACAGAAAGAGGAGCAGATGCCAGGATGGATACAGGAATAGGCCTGATCTGAGACAAATTTTCTTGCACAAGGAATAGACAGAGATAGACCAGCTGCTAGCATGTACAGAGCAGAAAAGCAGGTGTCTGAACAAAGAGGAAGCCACTTTATGAGTTGGAACATGTCTCAAAACAGAGGGGTTAAGTAGCAACATTAGAGCTGCTGCCAAATGCAACATGGTTGTACCGATGTACAACACAGACACAGTTACAGACATTAATAATTGGTCAATGTGGCTATTGCTTTGCAGTAACTAGATACACTCAGCCAGTAAGAATTTTTATTAAAGATTCTTATTAATTTTTACAATTTTAAAACCATATTTGGAATGCTGTTCCTAAGACATAGTCTGCTTTCCAGAAAAGCTAGCCTGCATCCTGATTCAGTGGGCAAGCATTGCATTCTTGATCCAAGAAATGAAAGTAGGAATTCGAACAAAAACAGGCCTTGATGGCTGGGTGCAGTCCAGTCCCCAAGAGGTGATTCCATATTGGACAAATCTGTCCTTATCTTGGCAAACCAGAGGTCCTCCAACTTCAGCCTAGGGAGGAGAAGAGGGAATAAGGTGACTTCTTTAATGATGGAGACACTAGACATGCAAACAGCAAATTATTGGCAGAAATAATATTGTGATAGGTCTGAAGACCTCAAAATATGGCTGAGACAAGGGCTGTAGGGAGAAGGAGTGTTTTACTAGACTTGCTGGAGTAAAAAAATGGGGGCGAAACTTGTTTCCAAGCATCTAGGCCATTTCTGTGGTCTGAAGAAAAGAGAGACCCAACCACCAATCACAGATGTGGGAACAACCGCAAATCACTGTGAAGCCAATTACACAAAAAAAATAAGTTTCTCAATTTTCCACACCCTCTGACCTAATTGATCCTGGACAAAACGAATAGAATTGTTATAATGTTGTTTCTTTAAATCCAGGCATGGCAGGAGATAAATAACTTCGTCCAGTGATATGTGAGCCTATCAATGAATGCCCTGTACACACTTTCAAAGACATCATTTGTACCGGAAGACTTGAACACCTGCTCAGACAGACCAGCACTTGCTTTCTGATTCTGTCATCAAGTAGGCAGCAGCTTTTTATTGAAAATCTTGCAACACAATACCTTCCATTAATAAAATCACATTTTAAAAGTCTTTCATATACTCTTGAAAATTAGAAAACTGAAAGCATTTCAAGATTCATTTAATCAAGGGATTAAATAAAGATGTAGTACAACTCCAGGTTGTACCAGAAACAGTTCCTGGTTTCCCTCTTGTCTCTAGGAACAAAGGGAAGTCCAGGTAGTATATCACAGGTTTTATTTCAGGTGGGATGGGGTATTCACAACACTGTGCTACTATGAGTAGAATGTGTCAGCATGCAGTTCTGAACAGAGAGCAAAATTACCCTATGCCATTTCCCTGCTATTCTGGTTGGTTGTATGAGTGAAGAAAAAAATGTTATGTATACCTCAGTTCTTATGCTTCATGCAGAAGCCTTGAATTGCTGAAGCTATTTCTGAGCCTTGAAAGAAAGAAAATTGTAATCTGACCTGCTTATACTCAAAGCTAGATTATTCTTACCTCACAGTTACCTATGCTTCCAAAAGTAAATCCACCACAGAATTCATGATTTTTGACACTTCCATTCAGAAATTCAGGGAGGTTACATATTCTATTTTCAAGCACGGGGAATTCAACATCTTTTATCCTGTTGTCTGTCTTGGCACCTTTATGAGCAACCAAAAAAATGTAACAGTTATAAATGGTAGCCTGGTCATTGTGCTCCGGTGAAGCTTCAGTAATGAAAGGACTGGGATCCATCCCCAGCTCTACTACAGTCTCCCACTGCCTTGAAGGACCTTACTTAATCTTTCAACTTTTTTATACTTGGATCATACCTAACCTCAACAAGCAGAGGCTATTCTTCTTTGCAAAATGTCACAAAATAAATAAAAAGAGATGCTTAGCATTCTGAGCCATTGTGTTGGTTTGTGGACTTTCATCATGGTGCAGTAGCAATGGCTTGTTTCAGAGAGAAAAATGTTAGCCTAGATCTACTTCACATTAATTTTAACTCTTTTAAGCCTAAAGATAGTGTTTTCCAGACAAGGACGATTTTCCTGAAGCCAAGGCTGAATTTTCCCAAAACACGGTTTATTTAGATGTGGGCTTTGGCTCTTCTCCCTCTCCCCTGTTGATTTCATGAACCAGTTGCATGACATGGCAGGGTCCTCTTTCCCACTGCCTGAATGCAACAATGGTCTGTTGATTTTTGCATTACCAGAAGAAATCTTGCCTGTACCTTTTTTTTTTTTGCTGCTGTGATCACTAGAACATAGGAAGCAGCTGCCACCATGTGGTAAGAAAAGAAAAAAAAAAAAAAGGGCAGGTTAGAAAGGGAAAAAAGGTGAGAGGAAAGCCAGTAAATAGTGTCTATTGTGGAGGAAAGTGTTTCTTGATAATGCTGAGTTATGCTAATAGTAAAGTGATTATTCTTAAGCATTGTTTCCATAGCATCAATTTTGTAGCTAAATGGCAAAGGAAGGGGATAAAGGTACTGCAACATACGTGGAAGGTTTTTATGGTGAAACTCAGAGATAGGGACATGTACTGTTAATTTTTTTTTATTTTATTTTTTTTTTAATTCGGTGGATACACACACATAGAAGAACCCATTGCCTTTGTTTTACAGGTGGAGTACTAATAAGATACTTTCTGGCAAATAGGGTGGGAAAGGCATCCCTTATGTGTAGCTCAGCAAGGCCTGAAGCGTGTACAGGGAAGCTGGGCCTGAATGAGGACAGATACAGCATCACTACTGGAAGCTGCAGGGATGAGGAATCGCCTCCTCTGGCAGCAAAAGCAGGTCAAAGAGGGCTGGGTATTCTCAACCTCAGCACAGGTGGAGGGAGATGTGGGCAGCAGGAGACCACATAGGTTGGTTTTTAATGCTTGACTGAGCAAAATTCAGTTATGGGTTTAACTGACATTAAAAAACTTCAGCTTGAACTCATTTTACCCGTGCTCCAAAGATGGCTGGATCTGAGCAAGCTCTGACTCAAAGGCTTCATGGTTCCTGGGATGCCATCTTATCTCAGGGGACAAAAACAAGGGGGGAACAATTAAGCTCTGAGAGAAAGAAATAAAAGGAATAATGTTTCCTGGTGACCTCTGACTAAGTTAAATCTTAAGTAAAATGTGTTTTTCAGGTCCTGTGAGTATACATATTTTGGGATAGGATTTGAAAACCTGACTGTTTTCAACCACGCCGAATAGGCTTTACCTCTTGTTTTTCGCCAGGCAGTTAAAAAACATGCTGTGTTTCTTTCTACCATCAGGTTGGCTTCAGGCAAACAAACTGGTTTTACACGGTCTGTAATTGTTACAGGACTAGAAAACAAGCAAAGAATAATCTAAAAATTCTTAGAAAAATTACCATCACTTTATACAATCTTCATACTCAGAAGCCTCTGCATGGAAATGGTGTGGGGAAGGGTGGAGAATCTGATGTTGCCTTAAAACTGTATATATGATTGTAAGATTGTGCCTAGCCACTTAATGAAGAAAGAGGTTACTTACAGGAACTGGATATCTCTAGGATGTGCTTGTGGGCACAGTCACAGTGCGAGTGTGTTTGCAGCACAGTGTTAGAGTGCTGATCTCTGGTTACCCTTGTGGTGTGTGTGTGAACATGCACAATCCCTTGCAACCCTTGCAGGTTGTGTGAGTCTGACTTCTCTCAGATCCTCCCTGCCTCAGAGCTCCTGGATATTTTCAGGGACTTCACAGGAGGATACTCCAGACAAAACTCTGCTCTGGTTTACCTCTACCCTCCCTGTTTCAGTGGAGCTGCCACTTAGTGGGTGGCAATCCCTCCCATCCTAACTGCTCCTTGCCCTTATTATACTGTGTAAGAAGCTCTCATGGCTTCTGCCAGTTGGGGCATTCAGCCGGAGGAATGCTCAGGGTTTACCCTTGAACAGATGGCTAACACTCGAAGGGACTCTCACACTCTCTCATACCATCCCACAACCACCTCTGAGAGCTAACTCCAGGCTAAGCTGACTTCAGAGTAAAGGTGTTAGGGGTGGAAAACTTGGACTGAAATGGTACCTGTTCAATTTCAGCAAAGCAATGTCTGCTCCACTTGGTTCCTTTAGTATTTTCTGAACATTTCGGATTTGCAAGGATGGCTCTGCTGCATTGAGATTCTGTATCCCAAGATATGCCCGGTAGGAAGAAGGCTCTATTGACCTGGAAGAAATGACAGTGGCAAGGTTATACATCCATACTTGTAATCAGAAATGTTACTTTTAGAAATTTCAGTGATTTCCCTGAAGAATTACAATTAACAAGACACGCTGCTGCTTCTGACCATAGATGCCTGCCTTTATTTCCGGGGAGGAGGAAAATGTGGGGTTTTTTTAAGCAGTTTGATTTTTGTAATCGTGGAAAAATCCCATGGGCTGTAAATAATGTGGCACCTTCTTGCAATGTTTACAAGTCCTAAAACCATGAGAGTCAGATGCTAGCCACAGTTTTTCCAAGTGCAGTTACCATCACGAGAACCCTTTTTGGCACGATTTGTAGTGGGGGAGAGGACAGATGACAGAAGTAACCTCTGTTGTGCTCTGCTGCTGTTTGACTGAGACAGGTCATCAGCTTGTTGGCAAGAAAGACAGGAAATAAGGAGTAAAGAAGGTGCCTTATTGGGTACATCTTGCTGCTCTGTTGATTTTCACATACAGATTAAGGAAATGCCTGACACTTGTTCTAGTAGATACTCACTCTTGGAAGCACCGAGCTGCAGTAAGGACCCACTGTGGATGTATCAGAGTGCCAGCACAATGGTGCACACTGGTACTAGAACAGAGAAGATAATTACACTCATTTAAGACTGCATAGTCAATTCTCCACCACCAATGCTGTGCACAATGGGAAATGAGCAAACTAGAAATGTACCTCTTATTCAAACATTTTTGCAGTCATAGTTTGTCTTTTGCCAATGGCAAGAGAAATAAAATGCAGATTTTCAAAGGACAAGCTCCAGAACATAAGAGACTTGAAAAGAAATTTGACACCCAGGTGTAATTTTTGCAACAGGGCACACTTGCTTTCAGGAATTTAATAAAAACAATTCTATTTCATAACAATTTCACTTGTGTTGTAATTGGTTTGTCCTGATTAACAATTAATAAAAGGATACATCCTTCTGATTTGTGGTGTTGCTTTGGACTAGTTCTTTAAATAAACATTACTATTACTTTTTTTGGGATAATATTTATTACGATGACTGTCAACAACCCTATAGAAATTTTCATTAGCCTTTCTGTAAGCACTTCTTCACATTCTATTCAGCCACTCTCATTGTGACTTTGAAAATACTATGCATTATCATTTTTTATACTGAGACATTATGGTCTTCCTTACAGTTTTAACACAATTAGGGTGGTCACAGAATCAATTTACATTAGAACCAGATCAGATGCTGAGTGAAAAGGGATGATCAAAATCCATCCATACACATTGCAAGTTGATGGCTATATTCCTGGGCTTAAATCCCCCACTGCAGAATGGAATTAATGGTCATTATCTTCAGTAGGAATTATTCCTTCCCCAGTTCAGTAAATAAAGGTGTACTTCATGTCTGCAGTTCAAGTTTGCCCTCTAGAGATTCAGGACAAAGTGGGGAGTTTGGGATTAATGACACAATAGGTACCTATCTGTGGACTTTATGATTAAAAAAAACAGGTTTATTTTACATGCTAAGGTATTTTATACAGAAACCAAGGCCAGTATCCAGAAGCATATGCATTGTTTCCTGTCAGGCTCTTTCTGATGCCTGTTCCTTGTGAAACCCTGGTGCTCTCAGATGGAGTTACAGTCCAGAATACCAGTACCTTGTCCTGAGGCTGATGTGCCAAGGCCAAGACCCTGGAGATGCATCACACATGCTATATTGCTCACAGGCTCTCTCACTCATCACTGGGAACTTTCCACAGTCATGCTCAGAAGAAGCTACAGAATAAAAAAAGCTACAATGGAGAATTTTAAAGCCATTCTGTAATACCACCCACAGTGCATTCAGATGAAAAGAGAAAGGTGTAAGACATTTTTTTAATCTTCCTTAGGCTTTCACTCTTTATGTTGGTTAATAGAAATTAAGGGTAAAGAGACAAACAGAACCTTTAGACTCCTGATATTATCGTTACCTTGAGCATTTAACCCTGGGGTTAATATATCCTATTTGACATGACAAAATATTAATTTACTTGGAAAAAAATTCATAACTATGCCAAGTATTTGGATGTACTCAGATAACATAAGTAAAACTACAATGAGCCCCACCCTCAAAAGAAAATGTGTAGGGAAGTTGAAGGGAAACGAGGGCTAAAGAAAATGGAAGAGTTCATTGGCCAGACAATAATAAAAACTTCTAAATTCTTTAAAACATTTGTCTACACCTTGGTTGAATTAAAACCAATCCCTAGATTATAAATAAAATTGAGTCACTGCCCTCTTTTCATAACATATTCAAATTTTGCCCTCACACTGCTCACTCTACTGTCCTGTTAATCAAAATCTCTCTAAACTTTTTAAAATAGATTGAGCTTGGGTGCTCAGTAAGGACCCAAGTAACTCTTTCTAGAGATGCATATGGTGCTACGGATGTTAAATTTTTTAGTTCCAGTATGAGAAAATAAGTAATCAAAGGCAAGAGACTGTAAGGTTCCCCTACACTCTAATTAAAAATTCCAAGGCTGTTTTGAAAAGAAATCAGATCTCAAAGTGAACATCCACTACAGCAGTTTCAGGGACCAGGTTGTTACAACTGTGGTATGTGTTGTTTTCATACCATTCCTTATTCTTTTTGCCTGCACAGCTCTCAGCTCTGGTTGACAAAATTAACGTGTGCAATTACAATGCATTGCTGCTTAGAAGAACACATTAGATGGCCAGCACAAAGAATACCACATCCTCCTGAGGGAGTGACCACTCTTCACTACTTTGTAGTACTGCATTGTCCAGCAGAGCATGGACCTGGCCTCTAGTAAAAATAATACATGAGATCAAGAAGAAATAGACCTTCCATATTCCTGCCAGATAAAATGTAGGCAAGGAAGGCAAATGAGATGACTGTCAGGTGTGCCAAGCAGCACTCCCAGGACATTACAGCTGTTATTGATGCCCACTGCCAGGGCATCAGAGAAAGTAAAATCTCTTTCGCTGCTGAATTTTTCAGCTAACATTACATCTACTCAGCACACTGATTACTATCTCAAAATTAAAAAAAAAATAATTAGGGAAATCCGCGTAAAATATCCAGGACCAGATTCACTCTCTACCCCAAAAGAAAGGCAAAATATCTAGGGACAGATTATTTTAACATCCAGATCAGAATAAAAATTAAGTCAGAATAGGTTGTGAAGGGTTTGAAAGGATGTCTTCTCTGGTGCTACCAACTAACAGGAAAAGTGCCACAAAGTACATGGAAAGACTAGCATGAACATCAAGGATATCCTTTCCCGTGTTTGAGGAGCTCAGAGAAGGAATACCTCTCTTTACAGCTTCACTGGATATTTCGGGCTTAGCTTCACTGATGTTAAAGAGCACACAGATTCTGAGTGATGATTCTTGGCACCAGGTTACCTAAGCTTCGTCTGACTGTTACAGTTGCCTGATTATGTCAGACTACGCAGACCTAAATACAAATCTTAAGCTACTGCCTACTGCATTTTTTTATGGTTGGATTGAAAACATTTAGCAACTATCATAACAAGTTATAGAAAGGCAGGACAGAAAATTCTTTAAGAATAATTACAGCAGCGTGGGATTTCACAGTACTCCCATTTTTTTTCTGGGTCTGTTGTGAAGCACCAAACACCATTTACATCTCCATCAGGATTCCTGCAATACTGTAACAATTACAAAAACAGAGAATGAAGACTACAAATGTTAGCCACAGTATGAAGAAGTGCATGTTTTTAAAAGAGAGATAAACTAAAATTTTGAATTATTTCCCCCAACTACTTTTTGACTGGATGTTAAATGCTTTCTATTTCTTCTGATCACAATTTTTTTTGTTTCCTGTATCACAAAACCATTAGGTAAAATTAGAAAAATATTCTAAAATTGCTGATTTTCTTCATCCATCAGGAGGAACCCTAGTTCTATTGCTTTTTAAGGTCTCATGAGTAGTAAAGTTTGACACAGGATGACTAAGTGCTTTGCACTAAAACATTTATTGTTGGCCTAATCCTTCCTCCCCTAAAGCCAGTGAGGGTAAGTTAGGTCAGCTCCAAAAATTTGCCAGAAACCTGCTTAGTTTGTGACAAACAGCAAAAGGCATTGCTTTGGGGTGTGTAGAAATCTCGGAAGTCCAGTATGATTTCTTTTCCACTGCTTGCTTGTCAGCATCAACCCTATGGTGTACCTCTGTGCTTGAAGTACCAATACCCTGGGTAATGTGAAATTCATCCTTCCTTCTTCATTATTATAGGTCTGAGTTATCACTGTGATGACTTCCAGATATGCTTAACCTGGTCTATAAAGACTGAACATGAAGTGTTTACTGAGAGGTCATGGAGAAAGGAGACAATGTTCGATGACACCAATGGCGTTAGCGGCTGTTTACATTTTTATCCAGGCCTGCTGTTGGGTGAGTCACAGGAGTGAAATATTTGTGGCTATGAGGTTTCTGAGAACTCCACTCTTGACAAGTCCTGCCCCTTGCAGTTTTTGCTACTGTGCCACGATAATCTTTACCATTACCATTAATGCACTCTGTGAAAAAAGAGGAAAAGGAAATTATTTTTAGCTGCTGAATCTGTGTGTGGTAGTGGTAAGCAGAAACAAGGCAGATTAAATACCTTTAGGGCTTGCACACTCTCTAGCATATGTAGCAGAAAGAAAAAAAAATGTACTCTGTGATGTGATCTCTTAGTTTGTCAAGATGGATGTCTTCCTAGATGTGCAGAGTAACAGATTTGGAAAAAAATTCAAGGAACTTCAGGCTAAACATTCTCTGTACAATATTGCAAATATCTGAAAAGACTCAAAGATTTTTGCCAAGTTGGTATCAGTAAACACCTTCCATGAGAGAAGTGTATTTCAGAGTTAGCAGCCCATTACACCAGGAGAGTAATCTCCAAGGAGACTGCTTCAGGTACTTTCTTCTGCTGTCCATGAGTAAGAGTACATAGCTCCATTTAGAAACATATCTTTCATCCAACCTTGCCACCTTCCTTTGTAAAATCACTAATCTATGGAAAGCTCTACTATACATTCAGAAAATTCACACCACTTTGACTAACATGGATTATTAATTAAGGAAGCAATGAAACAGGATAGAGCAAAAACTTGTTAGTCTTAGTGTATACATTTTGCAAAATATGGTTGTCTATGAACAATACAACAAACTAAAGTTAACCTCCTGAACACATAAAGCACAGCACCAGTAAAATTTCTGTAACAACAACATTCACTGTGATTGTATTTCAATATCGCACATTTACAGAAACACTGGAAATCTTGTCTATTTTCCTCTTGTTCACCTAAATGAAAAAGATATCCTACAGAATGCTCTGTAAAATGCAGGCTACAGAATATAAAATGGCTAAAGAGTACTTGCTGCAAAATTCAACAGTACAGATCTGAAAGCTGGAGGAGGGATGTGACTGTTACGCACTACTCAAAAATAATTTTGATAGATTTCTATTCTGTTTATCCACAGACTCTACAGGAGGTGACATTTATAGCCAGCTGTTACCAGATGTGGTGGAGGTTGTCGGGCCAACATTTTGTGCCATCGTTGCAGGGGAGTCATTCGATGCGGGCTCTGGTGTGTGATCATCACACCTTTTGAGATTGCAGTACTCCCATGTCATGCTGGGGTCAGTGGTGAAACACCATGGGCTGTTATCACCATCTGGGTTTCTACAATAGTTGTCCCTCAGATCCCTGCAAAAATAAGTACAATAGTCATGTTGCATAAGACTGAAAGTAATCATAGGAATATCTTGCCAAAAATATGTGGATCTGTACTATGAAGAGATAAATACATCTATTAATTTTTTACTTCTTGCCAGATATCCTATTGCCAGCAATCACATTTATGGCTATGATACAAGTGGAGAGTTATATTTCACATGTACATCAGTGTCATAAATATATTTATGCATAAGGAAACATAATTTGTCTACTGGCTTAAATTCTGACTGTAATATGTCAATGTGCTGAGTAGCTAAATAAATGGCTGATATGCCAATATTTCATTTCTACGTACATATGTATAATCATACAAAACTGTGTGAATTAGTTACAAATATGCAGGAAGATCCGTAATATTGGTAGGGAATTAAACTTTGCCACAGTTTTTATTTTTAAATGTCAAAGTGTTCTTTCTCATATTCAGAAGAAAGGCAAATAATTACTTATACTAATCATCCCCCCCATCCTCCCCCAAAAAACACTTCTACTGAATTCAGTGGTAGCACTCCTATGCCTATGATTGCTGGGGCAGGGCGAAGTAGAGTTGTTCTCTTCAATAATGTGCCCAGTTGCAGTATTTCCCCATCCTGAATTGTAGCACAGTCACAGAATTTAAAAAGCCTTTTTTTTTTCCTATTTAAACATGCCAGAACATACTAATTCTGCATTTTCACAGCTTGATTTAAATTTTTTTACATTTGTAAAAACCAGCATCCCCTCCGAGTATGTTCCAGTTTCGATACATCAGTATTTCTGATGCCAAAATATGTTTGAAAATAAAAAAAAATATAATTAGGGTGACATCACAAGAAAGCCAAAAAAATGGAAAAGTATCAACCATCCAGCTTATACTTGTAATCCACCAAGCAAGGATGACTTTTGTAGCAATTGTCATATTATTTCTTTCCTACATTTATTAACAACCAGCATATTAGTAATTATGATTAACTCTACAAGTCATCACTGGTCCAGTATCGTTAGTCTGAAGAAAACAAATCAAGAAGGAAAATTCAGTGTATGCAATTCCAGGTGCCCAATTCCAACTATAAAGAACATTTAAATTTCTAATAATGCCTCAGATGAAATGAGTAGAAAGGCCACCACAAAGGTCTCAAATTCATAACCAAAATGCATATTTCAGCAGAAGCCCAGACTCTGGATACAAGTCTCCCAGTGTTGGTTAGAGAAGCTCAGATCAAAGAGTAAAGGGACACAGTGTATTTTACTCAGAACTTAAATAACAAGAAAACACAGTTTTTTTAAAAATGAGACTAACAGAAAAATTTTCCATGTCTTGGAAAAACTCTCATTTACAGATACATCTGCTAAAGCATAGATGTGCAAAGATAATACAATCAGCAATGGTCACTGTCAGATAAAGCAAGAAAAGTTGAAATAAACGTACGCGTTCGGGAATTTGTCTGGGGTTTTTTCATGCCTGTGTGGGAACATGGAGTTCCAGGCCTGGCATTTCTTCCCCGATGCAGTGACGGAAGTTGTGCCCCGATAGCTCTGCCCTGTGCCTCGATAGCACTCCTCTGGCAGGGGAACCTGCGCAGGCACATCTGCAGCCAACAACAGAAACCAGTCTTCTGCATCACAGTTTTATGATCTTACTGAGTAGGCACAAGAAAGCATCAAACACACAGGATGACAAAAACTAATTACTCATTTATACAGACAGCGTCCAATGAGAGCATCATGGCCAGAGTGAAAAGTGGAAAGCGCATTTCCAAAGATACTTAGAAAACTTTCACACATTAGACTCACACATCAGATGCTGTTCAGTGGAAGGTTCACCCCTCAGTTTCATTTTGGTATATGTGAACATATTTGAATTGAAGATCAGAAAGTTTACATTAAAAATCAAAGATTATATGTTAGTGATTTTTCCTTGATATATTTCTAAAATGCACATTATATTAAACTTTAATCTCTCTAATTATCCCTTTGATTGCACTAAGACTTTCTTGTTTGGTTTTTTTTTGCTTAAATGGATGGATGTTTCAGATGAGGTTTTTATTACTTTGAAAGCCCCTGCCCTCTCTTCTGTAGCTGCTTTCAAAAAATGGGACTTCCTTTTATTTAATACTTTTTCACCTCTTTAAACCCATTTTTCTTTTTCTTTTTTTTTTTTTTCCAATTAACTTGCTAAAAATGCCCTGCATTTGGGGAAAAAAGGAATATAAAAAATAAACCTCTTTCATCCTGTAATTCTTCTGTTGGGTCAACTGATGGTTTACATCCTTAACTGCACTTCCTTAACCATTGTGAGTCAAATATTTGCCAAGCAAAAAAAACCTGCATTAACAAGTGACAGTGACTGAAAAAAGATTTAACACATTTACAATGAGAAGCAATGAGTCTCTCACTGTTTTAGTCCTTATTTCAAGTATGCTCTGCTACTCATACCAGCAGTCTCTTGTTCTGTCCCATCACAGTGGGGGATTGCACAGTATTCCCACCGAACACTGTTGCTGATGGTGTAGCACCAAGGCCTCTTCTCTCCATCTGGGTTTCTGCAGTAGTTTTCCTCTAAGCTCCTGAAACAGAAACAATTGCTTTAAACTACTCATAGAAATCCAGAAGAGTTGTGTGCAATATTATTAACAATTACTGCATGCAGAACTCAACTTAGCGGTAACATCTATTCTTTTTGGAGATTGATTACCTCATGCATCACTATTTTGTGCCAAATCAACAGCCTTCGAATATACATTCTAAAAGCTGATGATATATGAAGAACTTTTGCAATGTAAACAACACTTTCTGCTCTTGTTTTTGAGGCCAATAAAAGCTGACTTTGAAATGCAAGCCATTGGTGTACCTGACCCTTATGATAAGAACCAGGCAAAGCTGTATGTCATACACTGATCCTGGAAGTCTGTGCATACGAGCACCAGTGCACATTGCTCTCTGCCCTGTGGTGATGGACAGGGTTTCACACATCCAGAAAAACTTACAGGATCTATTGCACAACCCACAGGAACGAAATACAGAGCTAAAAGCCTAGTCAGTCCCAGTTATCCTTGTCCATTGATAATGCTCCACAAACCCAGCTCCTGTGACCTTGGAGCATGAGGATGTAATGGAGCATCGTAGACTCTGGAGAATTGCTCTTCAAAAGAGTAACATGTTGAAAGTGTGCCAAAACACAGCCAAGGGATTTTTAACATAAAAGTAGTAAATACTTATAACTCTGCAGTGGGATGTCAAGGAACCAGGTGAGACAAGTACCTGAGAGTGAAGTAGCTGGTAAAAAAAGGAATGCTGAAAAAAATTAAGACCAAGGCCTGAACAGAAGTAATGAGGGCTGACAAAAGGCAAGAAAACAGCTTATCAACATAGCTGCAGAAAACCTGTGCTACTCTTGCCTCTGCATCTGGTGCTATAAGGAATAATGATGTTCTTTAGCACTTGTTAAAATGCTCAGCATACTTGCAGGGATATCTTTTAGGAATCCAGCCATGTCTGTGAGGAAACTGTGTGTTCCAGTGTTGGCAGGCATTTCCTGATTCAGTGATGGCTATCCTGCCTCGATAGTCTTCTCCCTTCCCCGAAAGACACTGGGAGCCCAGACCAGAGACTGGTTGGGGCGTTGCTGTAACAGGATTTGAAAAAAAGAAGAAAGGAAAATAAAAGAAATGCAGCTAGCCAGTGCTTTCAATTATATTGAACCCCCTCTTTGTTTTCTGTAATGTTGAACACACTTTTTTAAATTTCTTTCAGCATAGGTGACACAGGTTGAAAGCCATGGAAAACCAAAGTGTACATTTTCAAGCAGTTGGGCTGCCAGACAGTTGTCCTGTGTCTGCTCTTTTATGGCAGTCAGTAAATAACTTTGCTGAGTCAAGCCAGATTTTGTGCCTGCAGTTCCCTGAGAGCAGAGTTGGAAAGGCAGTAAGTAGTCCTGTACAGTCTGGTAAAAACAAGTGGGATGAAGGGAGCACATTAATACAATACACAGGGGTAGGGTGGAAGGGCAGAAAGGATAAGGGCAAAGAAGAAATTGTGAGAGAAAGCACAAGCATTCAGAGCTGAGCCTTTGGAGTCAGTGAATTGAGAAAGTGGGGCAGATGGAGGAGAGTAAGAAAGTGAATTGGTCTGGCATGTGGGGAACAACAAAGAAAGTAAGAGCAACAGAACCTGCAGAGAGCAGTAAATGAACCTACGGTACATACCTACTATATATACTTTCTATATGGAATTTCCCAAGGAGAGAAGTATGACTCTAAAAGGTTGGTCTGTTCCTTAAACTTTCTTTGAGTTTTAAACACAAAATAGAGATGCTATGGTAACTTTCACAATTTACTTTATCGTACAGAATTCTATAAATAGTCATTCTTCCATCTGTAACTGAGCATGGTGAGGTGAACTACATCTAACAAATACATGCTGGCAAGATGTATAAGAAAGCAAGCTCTAGAGAGAAAAACATTTTTTTTTCTCAAAGTGCAGTCGAGTTCTATAAATGGCAGTGCTTTGGAAATGTCTAGTGTGTTCAGCTTAATGGGTTAACCTAGCTCACTGATAACTCAAGTTTTCTCCTGCAGCTTGAATTTGTTTCTCGGGATTCATCCCTTGCTCAAAAAAGGGCAGTGCTGGTCAAACTCACGTAAAATGTCACAGTATGGTGGCTTAGGTGCTTTCCATGAGTTAGCAGAGCAGCTGAAAACTACCAGCTGAGATTTAGGCTGAACTCACTGTCTCTCAGGTACATTGAAAAGCAAGGTGATTGAAGATATATTAGGGTTTCCATAACATCTCTGGCATTGTTGCACTTCGACACCTGCATCCTCACTGACCTCATGTCATTTTATGTAACAGAAACTTAGTGAGTGATTCTGCTCATTAATGTGCACTTTTCCTGGTTCATAAGGATTTTTGTAGGTTAGTCAGAACTGCGATTTCTTGTCTTTCCTCTCCCTGCATAATCTTAATGAGAAGAGCTACCCTGTGGAATGATCTCAAGAAATCAGACTCACTGCAACGAGGAATGTTGCAATATTCCCAGCGTTTAGTGGGGTTAGAAGTAAAACACCACGGCTGAAGTTCACCATCAGGATTACGGCAGTAATTCATCTTCAGATCCTTCCCCGGAAAGCTGAACATTGAAAATTAAAGAGAAGCTTGTGAGTTAGCTGTGGCTGGCTGTAGCAACTAGGCTGTCTGCAGGCAGGGTCTCCCAGACACTGCAGGAATTAATTCAGTGCCGAGTGTGACTCACTGTTTCAGGGTAAATCCATGCCTATGTGGCTCTTGGGCATCCCAGTGCTGGCACTCAAGCCCAGACACTGTCCTGGAAACTTCTCCATGGTAGTCTTCACCATTACAGTGCATGCACTCCACTGCAGAGCCTAAGCAGAACGAAAACAAAGCAAGTTTCACACCAGTCAATGAATTCTAATCCTGATCTCTTCATGAAAGGCTACAATGAAAGGAAAATAGAAAGAAGAGATATTTGTTGCTCTTTTAGAGGGTTTTGCTCCAGCTAATGATGAAAGGAATCCAAAAGACCATGCATTATAGCCTAGCCAAATGAATCAAACCTTATGGATACATCTCATTTGGAGGGAGAACTTTGTCACATATCTGTATGTACTGATAGCAATGGGAGTTTTGTATGTAACACAGCAGTTAGGTCAATCTTTACTCTTGTTACATAAACTGCTATGGATAAGAGCAGGAAAATATCACCAAGTTATTAAAAAAATTCATGTCCTCCATATTTACAAATTTTGTTTGATAATCTGAGCCAATTAGGAAAACAACCTTTGTGTTGAGGACTTCTTAAGTTCCAGTTTAATCTAAATTCACATTTAAAACCAATCTGCAATAATAAAGCAAGAACAAATAGCAGAAATAGAATTACCTATTCAAACATTGCTTCTCTGAAAAATATATATACCTTCCTTCCCTGAAAAACAAATATACCTTCTCCCATGTACAACACCTGGTCCTCACACTCTGGGATGTTACAGTAATCAAATCTGGTAGCAGGATCTGTTGTGTAACACCAGGGTCCACTTTCATCCCCATCAGGATTTCTGCAGAAGTTTTCATCCAGTCCTGCATTGGGGTGTTTTTCAGGTGTATAACTGTAATAATATTAAAATTCTATTTTAATTTCAGTAACTTGTTGGAACAGAAGAGAAACTTCTAACTTGCTCAGCTAGCCGTGAGCTCTATTCGTTCACAGTAAAATTGCAAGGAACACGTTCCCCATTGTAACCCATAAATTAAATCTGAAAAGCGTTCTGTAACTACCATTATTAGTAGCTTCTGCTACGTCCCAGTTGTCAATGATGAGGGTGTTTACAGCCTGTGAGGATTATGACAGTCTCAAAGGACAATTATTGCCTTTAATGCTGGCATCAGGCTGATCCAGTCAGCTCACTGTGGCCTGTGGCTTTGTGATGTATTTTTCTTAATGCAGCTACTTTAAGAGTGGAGTATTTCTGGAGGCTATTGACCAAACACAACTGGATCCTAATTTGAAGAGACTATGAGGCAAGTGACCCTAGGCTTCTTCCTATAGCAATGCTCCCAGAGAAGACTAAATATTTTTTAAACAAATAAACAAAAAAAAATCTGAACAAGGACATCCAAGTTTCATTAGAATAACATAAAAATAACTTTTTAAACAGATTAAACTTCAACATAGATCAAAGAATACAAGCCCTCTGCTTCCACACTTTTGCTTCTGGGAGCCCAGTGGCAGCCAGCCCTCAGAAAACTCTGCCTGGGTGGTCCCATGGGCACTTAGATGCTTTGCTGGATGTTTCTTCTTGTCTGTCTCTGGAAGGTAGGCAGGAGGTCATAGAGCTGGACAGATACCACTGTTTCTTTTGGGTTTTTTTTCACACCTCATACAGAAGAGAGAAATTATGGTCCTAGTGTCACTGACAAATTTTCATCATGTCTTGACAGAAGGAGCATTGCATCTTCTTAAGAGGTCCAGCAGTCAGACACAGCTTCTCTAGCTGTGAGAAGTTGTCCTTTCTTTACTCAGACCATTGCAGTTCTCTGCCAGTAGAGTTAAAAGTAACAAGACAGATGAAGAGAATGTTGTCTCAAAAAGTCACCTGACAACTGGCTTTGATAACATGCACTATAAAGTTGTTTATACACATGAAATTAGAAAAGCTTGGAAAAGATTCAGTACAATGTGAAGAGAAATATAAATAAGGCCATACTTTGGTTTATGGGGTGATTTTTCTGCCCACTTCTGGCATGGAATACCCCTTCGAGTTTTTGCTTCCATTCCTCTGTAGTCCTTCCCAATCCCTCTTTTACATTGTAGAAGGTAAACTGAAAAAAAATTGACTTTGTTAATTCAATGGTGTTACAGCATTGCATCTCTTGAAAATAAGAATCTGCAGATATAATCAGTTCATGATGAACCATGTTTCACCCATGTTTTGGACCTCTTGTTCACGCAGAGAGATGTGATTCCATATTTTAAAACAAATTAGTTAGCAACTATTAAACAACTACAGAGGAAAATTCCTGAAGCATTTGTATAAAGCTAATAAAATCAAGTAAAGAAAACAGACACAACTTACAATTGTTTTTCAAATGTATAAAAAGCGTGCTTATACCATCACACCACCAGAATAAAAAGGAAGGTCTTTCACCAACAGCTGCAGATTCTTTGAAATGTAGTGTTCATAAGCACATTCACAGCACGAGCATCAGGCAACCATCCTTTCAAGTCACAAAATTTTTAGTTATCAATATACAGCCCCCAAACTTTTTACTCCTCTTAGCCTCAGAACTCCAGGTACTTTCTAGCGAGATTCCAAGGCAGAGAGAATGCAAAGCATGTTGATCTCTCCTTTTCCTGAGAGACCAAGGCTCCTGGGTATAAAATCAAGTCTTCTGCTGCTGACATGAGGATCAGTTGTGTCTCTTTGGCTGTTTCAGAAGTTTGGAAGAGCTTGGGCAATGTCAAGCAATGTAAAGGGGCCCTGATGAAGTTAGGAATATTGTCTTTATTTGTACCAATTTGAGCCTTAGTTATTTTCTAGCCCTCTGTGAAAGCATATAATTAGGGTCAATGAGAATAATTTATTCACTTAGAAGGGCTAATTTCAATTTAATAATTAATGACTTGTGCATGTGTCTATTCGCTTTCAACATATGCAGAAGAATTTACAGAGCACATACTTTATTCCGTTCTAACCTCAAAGGAAAACTCCAATTAATTTTTAACTCAGTAAAATAAAAATCACATTTAAAATGTTGAGCCATTGGTGACACCCATTATTTCTACAGATAATTCACTTCTGCCAGAAATTATTTGGCCGAACCTGCTCCGATATTCTTCTCTACTGGTGACTCACACATCGGTGGTCTATGAGGAACATGCGAAACGTAAAAGTGGAGAAGAGGTCTCCATAGGCTTTAGTCTTGTGAGGTCTGTTACTGGGGCAAGGTGGGGACATGACTGTAGAGCTAAATTCTTTCAAGAAAAACAGTGGTAACAGTGTTTTTTCCTTTTAAATCAGGAAGGAATTTGACCATAGTAAAATGCAAGAATCAAGCATTACTCTTCAAATTCTAGCTTTTAAGGCAACAGTAATTCATCTGAGCTAAACATACCCTGCAAGTTCAGGAGAACTGATGAGAAAATCCACTTGTCATCAGGATAGAAAGAAGTCACCAAGGAACACATATTGCACCATGAGAACAAAATGTCAGTGGCTGATAATCAGGTAGAGGTTAAGTTAGTACTTACTGAAGATAGCTGTTACAAATTGAGTTGCGCCCGGTGCCATGAACCTGCCAACCCATTATCCAGTCTAGTAGCAGAAGGATTAGGATACAGCTGTTTAAATGTTAACATTCCAGCTTTTTCTTATGTTTGGTCCAGATCTTCAGTTTATACCAGCTGGGAATTTGGACATGAACTGCTTTCTCTTTAAAGCTTTGATATGGCAAAGGGGATCCGCACTATGTTTATTCATTCAGTTTTGATTTTCTATATATCTTTCAAATGCTTCAGAATTGTAAAGACACTGAAAATACTTGTCTTTTCAAACAAACAAATGTTTTTAAAAGAAAAGCTCACTGTTCACCTTACATACCAGTTAGTAATAGAAGCTTTCTTTTTCCCAGAAGACTCATTGAAGTTACATGTTATGTATGTTTCCACAAAACTTACGAAGATAGTCTGGTTAAAAAAAATTTTCTTTTTCTAGCTATATAACATCTATTAAAAACTTAGAAAAAAATTAATTAGTTAATTCCAAAAATAATCTTAAAACCAAGCCACTTATCTGAGCCTAGCATACAAGAAGAATTAAGCATAAACAAAACAGCTTACAAAATGTGAATATTTGACTACATTTAAAAAAATATACGTCAATACAATATTTCAGTCAAATAGTTCTTGACTGAATTGTTACTCAGAAAATTAGAGAAGTGAGTACATAGAAGTAGATAATTCTGTAGTCTTGAAAATTTGTATGATCAAGGAATCTATTAGCTCCATGAAGCAGAGGACTGCAAATACTTAAAGGGCAGAGAAATGCAGGATTTTTGCTTTGGATAATGTTTTTTCTGTCCCAATGATATGTGACTAAAGGAGTGAAATGTAAGTGCAAATATAAGGAACCTTGCTCCCCTATGTGGAATTCTCTGGCAGTTTCAGCCCAGTTCATAATGGGTGTAGACCCACCTCGCTGAAACTTGCCACTTGCAATGGTTTGCTTCAGTACTGCAGCAGAGAATGCAAGGATACAGTTAAAATAGGCTTACTGTGTAAAGGTGTGGCATCTTATTATATACATACTTTTCTTCTCATAAAGAACTGCATCCATGCTGTTGAACATCACTGCCATTTTGGTATTTTCAGCCAGCGTTAGACACTGTAGCTTTTTCCTGGTGAATAGGAAGGCCCTGTTGAAATTGAGAAGGACACAGGAAGCAATATTTTTAATTCAGTTCAAATTATTCAACATGTACTTACTTTTCTATAAATCTTAACATACTAGCACTTCCGTGTATCCACTTATACCTTTCAGATACTGCACTCGGTATCTGAGACACTGAGTAAGAGACTGATGTTTTCCATTGCTCTGAAGTGGCTGACTTTTTCAGGATATATGACTAGGTGTAAGTAGTAAGTAAATAACATATGTATGTTACTGTGTGGGAAGCTAGTTACTGCATTAGCAAAACACTTTCAACAGCATCCTAGCTGCTCAGGTGAGCGTCTAAAACATCTCACCCTTCTTTTGTGAAACAGGGCAGCATCCAGCTAAAGAATAGTAAGCAGCTCTCCACCTAACATTGCAGGAACTCGATCATTTACTATAGAATGAGTAATACATAGTAAATCCACTCTACTTGACCTTGTGGTAATTTACGGGTGCAGATAAGCCACAAGCTAAAGGCATAGGCATGGGCAACACTGCTGTAGGCAGGGCTGCAACACCAGGGGGATGTTGTTCAGAGAAACAGCAGGAAAATATCATTGATATGCAGACATCTACAATGACATAGTTTTAAGATTCAACACAAATTACCTGCAATTAAAATTTCTTTCTGCTTCACATTTCTCTGCACATTCTTTTTCGTTACTTGTCTTGTAAAACTGTTTACTTCGAGTAAGTATCCAAACACCATCTGTTCTTAAATAGTCATCCAGTATATCTCCTTTCACTACAAGGGAAGGAAAGGAATAAGATATTAAAAATTAGAATGCTGCAGTTAAGAAGATCTGTGACTTTGAGTCCCATTTTTCATGTAGCATTGTCAGGTGAAGGCACCATTTATTTTGTGTAATTCTGGGTAAAGCATGATAAACTCTGAGGAAATTTCTGTCTCCTGACACAATCACAGCTGTATGACTGGAATGCATTACAGGAAAAAAGAGCAGAAGAGAGATGTAGAGAAGCAACTCTGAACGGAGTTATGTATGGTCTGAAGCTGGGAAAAAGAAATGTGAAACAAGAGTGAGAGGGACCAGAGAGAGGGACTAAATGGTGTCAAACAAACACCAGTCAGAGAAAGATGAAGGGAAGTGACACTAATATTAAAGTTTTGGAGAAGTATGAATTGGGAGGACGTGAGATTATGACCTCCCATGTGGATGGTGCAATCATTACAGTTTTACTTGGCACTTAGTTGTTGTTTGTCCTAAGTTGTCTTGCCCTGGAGAAAGAAACCTGAAGCATAAGATGACTGCATAGTCTTTTACAATGACTTACCATTATTTCTGTTGCAATGGGTTGAGCATATTTACTAATGATTGTCAGGCTGCATTTCTGTTGTTGCCATGAATTAACCCAAGACTTTAGATTAGTAAGTCAATTAGTATTATTACATCTGAAAGCTACATGTTCATAAGATGTATATGCTAATACATTTAAGAGCTCCAAAATGTTGTTGCTCACAGTGGAGTTTACCATATATTTGTTTTTTCCTTTTATGTCTATAAAAATTCTATTAAAAATATTGGTTACTAATTTCTACAAAAGTTTACTTCCATATCCAGCATCAAGTCACAAAGTTACAGAAGTGACATGGTTTAACTACTTCACTTTTCAAGCTAGATTATAATTGACAGATGCAGGAAATTCATAATCTTGTGCAGCGTTCTCATTGGGTAACATTGCTTATCTTTCTTTTATGCAGACACCCATATTAGGCTGAATTCATTGCAACATTTCTGCATTGTAATTAACTCCCATGACATACAGGTCATCCATCACCTACTTCTGTATGACACACATTCATATAAAATAAAAGGTATTTGAGCCACTAATTAAAGTAAGATGATTAATTGCCTGAGGCCAATCTTCTGTGACTGTTTGCAGAGTTGGATCAAGGCTGTAAAATCCGCACGTCTTAAGAAATCCCCAACACTGAAGCCTTCCATATCTAATCTTACTGTTATGGTAGGACTATGGGGAGCACCAAAAGCCTGCCAATATCTCCTGATGGACTCAGCAAACAAGTTTTTCCTTTCCTGACCTTTTTCCTAAGATAACTGACCAGAATAGGAGAATATTACTTTCCAAACTTTATTGGCTTATCTTAAAACTATATGTTTGTCCAAAGAGCTCTACTTTGGATACCATTCCTTTTCAGTGACCATAAAAAAAGATTTATTTCATTTGGTTCAAGAAGGCACACATGAGATTTTGGATGACGTGCTAAAAGGCAGCACAGATTGACAGGAGCTTAGATAACAGAAAAGAAAATGTGATCTTAGTTGCCTGAAAAGCTTTGCAAAGTATAAACTTAAAAAACCAATAAAACAGATTTTAAAATGCAGCAGGGAATGTATTATTCTGGCTAAAGCCCAAGTTTGTATAAACCCAGACATGACACATGATAATTGAACAGAATATTCAAATACATGTGAGAAAATCAATTTCTTCTTTTACATATATATCTTTCCACACTTGACCTGTACTAATCCAGAAGACATAAAAAATAGCTTTAAGGTAGTTTTGTGGACCATCACTTTGGAGAAAGAGAGTTAGCGCTGAAAACAATGAGCAAATAAAAATAACTTAATCATCTGTCTTTTATAACCCAGCTCAATCATATAATGAGATGTCCTTGGTATCCTGTCCTGTTAAATGTCTGAGCTATTAGAAAATCATACAAACTGTACTGATATGTTTCTAACAGCACTTTTAAAAAGTCTTTTAAGGGCCATATAATGATATGCAATGTTAAAGTACTAAAGAATATGATACCTGATTGAAATCTGATTGAAATGTATACTACACGTGGAATATTTATTTATAAAATTTGTAGATGAATTTGAAATTCATATATTGCCTTTAGCTGAAAATCTACTTTCTTTTGTAGTTATAAAAAAGAATTTTAGATATATTCCTGGAAAAGTTTATCTACATTACTGAAGATTAGACTTCTATCTACTGCCCCCAGAAAAACAATGGAGAGCATTTTCTTGTGAGTGCTCGACAACAGAAAATGTGAAATTGCTGAAATATAAAGGTGGCTCTAAGAAACACAACATTGGGGCCACCACAGCTCTCACTTTGTTCAACAGCAACTCTCACTGGCCAGCAAGTCCCAAATCCATCATCGTCCAGGCAAGTGGCGACACAGGGATTTGGGGACTTACATTCACCAAATAGAGCTTGCAAGCATTTGGCACCCATCTCACCGAGGGAAGCAGAAGGCAAAGGACTCTTACCTGAGCTGAGCAAGAAAAGAAAGAGAAAGGCAGCTTTGCAAATCCACATTTTGGCCCAGCTGGCGAGTGCTGGAAGTTGTGTGTGTTGGTGCACAAAGTTTTATTGACTCGCACTGGAGTGAGGCGGCATCAAACAAACAAGGCAGGCAGGTTCAGTTAATGATTCTCCCATCCTGTGACCCCCTTTGCTGTGGTGTGGCCATTCAAACAACCTTGAATTGGATGGATTACCAAATCAGATCCAGTCATTTGTACTGGATGCTAGGAAATGTGACGGCATTCTCTTGTTTGGCAGAGCATGTTTCTGTTCTCAGATTGCTTTGCCTCACTTTGCTACAGTAAAGATGGGGCTCATGGTGGAGGGAAGTATGGGAACTGAGGCACAGTCTCATTCTACACAGTCCTGTACATTCAGCTTCAGGTATTTTCATTATTATTATTTAGGTCCCAACAGCATTTTCAGTCACAGACTTGCACTACTTAGGTTGGAACTGCTTCTGATTTATGCTTTTGTGCAAGCCATTCCTCAAAACCAGTCCCTAATAATGCTAACTGTGTATCAGAATTTCTTTCAACTACCACCAGTGTTCTTCCTAGGGAAAAGAAGCTTGTTTCCCATTTCTGGGTTGTTTTTTGCTGTTCATGACCTGGGAGGCAGTGTTCACTTTGGTTCAGTGTATAATGTGTCTTTGCCCTCCAGGCAAAGCTCCTGATATCTCAGATCTGCCCAGACCTCAAGGTGCATGCAGGGTGCCCCATGCATTTCATCAATACCAGCTCCATCACTGCCACGGAGCTCAACTAAGTCAAGACAGGCATTCCCAGCCAGAGTGTTTCAACTGGTTTGC
Source organism: Mesitornis unicolor (assembly GCF_000695765.1). Lineage (NCBI taxonomy): Eukaryota > Metazoa > Chordata > Aves > Mesitornithiformes > Mesitornithidae > Mesitornis > Mesitornis unicolor. The sequence goes on from NW_010168662.1 coordinate 40,582, forward strand.
TTGGTAAAGCTGGTATAGCCTTCATCTGGGGTTGGCAGGGCAGAGGGGAAAGATAGGAGCAAGGTGGGAATCTTACATCTTGCCCTCTGTGCTGGCAGAATGATGGTTCTGCCAAGGCCACATGCAGCAGCCATACCCCTGTGAGCATCGATAACTAGAAGAGTCACCTGAGGTAAAAGCAGTGGTCAAAAGGTACATGCCTCCAGAGCACAGGTGGGAAATGCACCCTGGGCTGGTGGGGAGGCAGTGGGGAAGTAGCCTTTCTGTCTCAGCTCTGAGGCACTGCAGAGGGTTTTCTGTAGAGAGCCAGTGTGGAACCTGCAATCAGGATGGGCAGAAGAAGTGATGACAGTAGCAAAACAAATGGTTGGTCTTGGTAAATGCTTTGTGGTCAGTTGTGTCCACGTACCACATGAAGATTTCCCATTTTGTTATAGGAGAGAGGTGGGGTCACCAAGAGATGCAGGAGGACATGATGAGCAGGGATATGAACGATGCAGAGCCAAGCCTCTCCTATTCTGCCACTGACAGCGTTACTTGCTCTGCCCTTAGACAGCAAATGCCATAGACTCTAGATGCAGAAGTCTGAAGCCACTCTAGAGCTGCTAGTAAATAGCATGGAAATTTTTTTTCTCTTGGATTTCATTTAAATCCTAGACCAGTCCAAAGCAGAGAGACTTTCATGTCCATTTTCTGTTAGAAACAATGGAAGCCACATCTTTGATCATGAAAACTATGCTGTAATCCCACCTGATTTTGCCTGGTATTTTCTTGAGCATGTGTTGTCCTGGTAATGTCCAGAAGGGTGCAGCAGATGATAGTTTTTGACAAAGTAGGTGACATTAAACCCTCACCATGAACAAAGGTGTCAGTAAACACCTATGATACATTGCAGGAGTTGTTCATCCATAAGCTTGAAAAAATACCGAGGGATTTATTATTTTGTTGCTCATATCACAGCTCATAAGAAAATTTGTCTTATGCAAATATGCTTTTCTTTTCTTTCTCAGTTCCCTCTTTTCCTTCCCACTACAATACAAGAGGCTTAAAGTTGAGTGGTTTGAACTTACATAGTATTAATAGGTTCAAAACCTTTATTTTGTCAAAGCAATATTCCATGTATAAAAGACATAATGCAAGCACGAAATATAGAGAAAAAAATAGAATGACAAAGAGCAAGGGAAAAAAGCCAGGTGTAACATTATCACTGTAAGGTACTGAAAAACATGATAAAGGTTATGATGCAGTGAAAAACAGAGTCACCTGTTTGAAACAAAATCCCCTCCCCTAGATTTTGTGATAGCATACCACAGATTTTCTGTATATTAGAAAAATGAGAAAGAGATGTAACAGCTCCCTTGAAAAGCAAAATAAATATGGGTAAAACGAATAAATGAGTTGCGAGTGTAAAATTAATGTTCTTAAATTAATTCAGAAAAACATAGATATAGAGCTGCACAGTAACGAAAACAAAAAATAATTTGCAGGTCAGGTGTCAAATCATAAAATACTTTCATTAGGCTTTCAGCTTGGAGAAAAAGAGATTTGTACATGCTTGCTCATTCTACATCTTCACTAGGGAACATCATGCAGCTCTGCCACACTGGCTTGGAGTGTGTATTTTCTTCAAGTGATGAACAAGGAGACTTGTCATTTAATCAAGAAGATAATTCCAGCCACTGATTCAGTAAATTCTGTCAGTGGAATAGAAATATTTCTGCTGACTTCAGAGGGCTTTCAGACAGGCCTTGTATAGTTTTTAATTCTTAAAATCAAGAAAAATACTCTTGGGAGGAAAACAAGTCTAGGAATAGAAAAGAAAACTAAAGTATCTCCAGACAAGTGAGTGAGAAATCAAATATCCCTCATCAAGGCTAGTTCCTTCTGTGAGTAAATAGTAACAGGAAAAAACCTCTGAAACCCATCTCTCTATACTTTGCTGAATTGAATAATGGGAGTCACAAGCTCCATGAAATATAAATTATTTATCATTTCTTCATCAGATGCAAATACATTCTGAAGAACCAGTTTCTAAAGTACTTCATACTTTCTCTAATCTCTAAGTTTCTTTTCCCAGTAAAGACAAATTGGGAGGAGTAGCAAGTGAGAGATCAGCTACCAGAAGTAATAGAGTGGATACTGACAGGTGGGTACAGCTTTTGTACTGTTTGGCCAATTTGTTTATTTTTCGGTTTCATACTTTTCCATGTTTAGAATTCCCAGTTTCAAGCTGGTTTCCAAGGGCAATGACCACGGTGTCCTCTCACTCTAATGGTTTCCTGCTTTGTGGTACATTTTTTTCATTGACTTAGCTCCATTCACCAGCAACATGTGAAAGCTGTTTTTTCAGTACCTCTTTTTGGTGGGACTCCATTACTGATCATTTGCTTGTTCTCATGGATACTTACATTTTTTTCCAGAGGATGCCACTGATGATGGTGATGATTACTATTAATCTTAGAGCCTTCACCTGAAATCAGAGCCCAAGCACTATGTGCTTGAGATAGATACAAGACTTTCTCAACCCTGAAGAGATTACTCTGGTAGCAGGCAAGGGGAGAAGAAATAAAATTGAACAGCCAAGGCAATGGCATGGTCAGAAATCCACACTGCCCTTGCCCACCTTTGAAATTGATGCTCATGCGCTCTTGGCTTCAGCAGCCTATCACTTGTGTTTCCAACTAGCAGAGGGAGTGACTGCGAGAAAGGAGATGAGAAGAAGGCAAGAAGGTAATGCCTTCTCCACCCAGAGCAAGGGGTCTTCTTCATGTGTACCAGGAGATTAGGACTGTTTCTGAGGCACCTGCATGTTAATGCCTGTCCCATCAACAGTGTCATCTGGACAAAACACTACAGCACGTTTCCTATTTATAAAACAGAGGCAGGAAATACTTCACTGCCTGTCTGCTGTGAGGTTGGTAAATTCAGGCTTATTTTGGAGTCAACAGGAAATGATGGCTTAAGTGCTAAGCATAATCTTTTTACCAGGCTGTGAGGCAGGTATAGTTCAAAATACTGACGTATTGTAATCTTATAAATAATACTGACTTGAGGCTTCATCCATATACCTGAAAAATCAAATGAGCCTGTCTTATCCAGAAACATCTTACTCCTCCCAAGTTAAAGAACTGCAAATCAGACACAACTTGCTGGGAAGCTGTGTGGGTTGGGTCAGAGGAAAGGAGACAGAACGAATGGGTTGTTTTGGCTAGAGATTGTGTTACTAGAGGAATACATAAGAAGAATATTCAAATACAGACATATAAATATATGTCTATTATAAGATATGTATGTATGCATGTATGCGTGTGCATATATACAGTGATTACTGCAAAGAGTAGACAGTCTATTCACCATAAATGTGGAGGATAAGGCAAGCAGTATGGATTTAAATATACAAAAGTGATTTAAAATCAAGACTAGAAAAGAAAAAAATCTTTCACACGAAGGAGAGTAATGCACTGGAATTTTGCCTGAGAAGGCTGTGGAATGTTCATAGCTGGAAGTTTGAGGAACAGGTCTGATAAATGTCTGACACGCATTTTGGGTCTGTATGTATTACTATGCCATGATGGTTGAACTAGGAAACCCTTTTTGCCATAATTTTCTTCTAATTCTGTGAATTAGATTTGTGACACCTAAACAATTAAACAGCTGTACTGCAACTCTCCACAAGCCATTGGCAGTAATCATCCTCTTTTTTCTGCTTGATGGCTTTTCCATCTTCTGCCTTGCTTCTCCACTGATCTCCTTTCACAGCTTGTAGACATAAAAAGAGGAAATGTTGCATGCCCAGGACTCCAAACCTTTACGTACTCAGCTTCTCGCAGCCACTGTCCCCATTAACCACCTTGACTATAACTAAATGCTCTGCTCGGTTGGCAGGCTGCAGTTCAGTCCTGTAAGTCACCTCTTAGAGCATTTTGGTTTCCTCTGGGAAGAGTACAGCATACTGAATCCTTGCCCGAGGACGACTGACTGAGCAGAATAACTGTCTTCAGAGAAAGAAGAAAAATCGCTTCTTCTCCAAACTGCCCTGGGAACACTCAGAGATCTCCTTTCTCAGAACGCCTCCAGTATGAGCCTACAAGCAACATAATTTCATCCAGGCGACAACTCCCCCTGCCCGAGGGCACACTGAGCACAGTGAGAGATTTGTCCCTGCTTTCACAACATAATTGCAGCTTCTGGAATTGCCTCACCTTGACAGTTCAGTTGTTTTCAGCTGGAGTGCCCCCCAGCTACGACAAGAAATACATGCAAGTCAGACTTGTTTAGGCCTGATCTCCTGGCTTCTGACAGCTCTCCTGCAGCTGGTGAGGGAGAATTTGTGTCCTCCTGGCACCCACCAAACTGGGGCTCTGGCTCGCACCCAGCGGCTGCTCTCCTACCTCAAGCTTTCATCCAACCAGCATCTGTCAGCGTCAGCACCTTGGGTGTTACTAGCATGCTCCCAGCACTACTGAAATATCTTTATTTGGAATAGCCAGACAATGAATGATCAGATAATAAAATGCTTCAGAAAAACATTTTGACCTAAATGATCTTGCTAAATAAGAGGCTGATATTCATTTCAGTCTGCACATATTAGTATATTATTGAGACCCACCTAAAGGACAGAAAACCCTGATGGAGCATATTCAGAGGAATGATGTCCTTATTAATAGTCAGAAAGAGCTGGTTGTCTAGGCCTAAGTCCTTCCAAAATCGAAGGTCTCTATAGCTTGCTGTCGTGAGGAAGGTTTGAGGCACAGACCTAGAGCTCATTTCCTTTTGCAATTTTTTGGTCCATACTTTCTTCTCCTGCATGTGAATACAAACAACAGAATTATTTGAAACCGTTGAAAACAACGGTTTTATTTGAAAGCTACTGTATGCACCCAAAGTATGAATTTGTGCCTTTTACTATAGCAATTGAAGAGCTGGAAATTACTTCCCAGAAGCCATCACCCTTCCCTCAAACAGAATCAGTTCTACCACATCCTTCCTGACTGCTGCTCGAACAACCACAGTTTAAAAACCACCCAGGATGGCAACTTCACACCCTTCTCAGGAAAGCAGCTAACAATTATCCTTACATATAAGGCTTTTCTGATGCCTAGCCTAAAGCTTTTTGCTTCACATCTTACAGTATGTGAGAAATGAGCAAGCCATCAAGTAGAATAGCAGAGTTGTAAAAAATAACTCAGGATAGTACAAGCCTAATTGTTCATAGTAGTTCCTCTGCATGATGTATTATGTTCATATGACAAATATAATGGCAGGCTTTTTTAAAATGCATTCAGACAACTGTATGCAATATTGAGTTTGAACTACATGCAGAACACCAAGTAAAACACATTGAAGTAATACATATTAATTCATATTCATATAACTTATACATATTCATTATGTATTATGAGAAATTTCAGTATTGCTAAAGCAAGTATGTGTATGACAGTAGTGGCTCAAAAAGCTGTTTGAGAACAAATATCTGAGCTGACATTATTGAGATGGCTGCTGTGCCTCACAGCCCTCTACTGAGCCACAGTCTTACTGGCCACCCCTGTGCCATGTGGTCCCAGACTCTACTACTCCAGTTGTGCTCCAGTTATGCCAACCAGGCTGCTCCTTATCCCAGCAAAGCTTGTACACAGGCAACACAAGAAAGGCTACATCCCTGCTGTTTCCCACATTGTCCATGTTTATCCTTCCCCTACAAGTGGTCCTGATGGCAAGGACCATGGAGAAAATAATTTGTCTCCCTAAGGAACTCCCCATGGGTCTATCAGGTCAGGGTCTGGAAGCCAGGGCCCAACCCCCACCCCCAGCCAGAAGCAGGCAGCCACGGGTTATTGCCGGCAGCCCCAGCCTCAGGCATCAGGCACCTCCCTGGGGATGGAGAGGGGCCAAGGCTGGACCAGGACATGGGCCTGTGGATGTGCCTGGCTCTATGGGGCCCATGGGTGGGCAGGGCTATGGGAAGCTGGAGACCAGCCCTGCTGTGATGCTGGGGCAGGTGCTAATGGCCTCAGGGGCTGATGTGGGTTCCTGGGTCATGGGGGAAACCTTGCGGAGCCAAACAGGGACATTCGGGGCTCATGATGTCATCAGGGCCCTGACAGCTACAGACCAGGGAACTGTGGTAACAGGAGCTTATTTCCCTGTCTTGCACCCATGCCATAACTAAGAAGTCCCTCTCCTCTGCACACACAGTTTCTTTTGTTATAAATGCCATCTGTCCAGGAGTAGTCAGTTTAGTTTCATGTCTTAAATTCCGTTCTGCTCTTCCCAGACCAAGCTGGCATCCAGCACCGTGGGGAAAAGTCCAAGGTTAGAGGCATTACTGTAGAGAAATACCTGCAAAAGCAGTTTCTTTCAATCAAGAAATTGAAAGTTCAGGACATTTGAATGCCTTTTATTTTTGTGTCCACAGATGTGCAAGTGGAGCACCAATGAGGACCTTTTTTCCTGTTTTGTTTTGTTTTTTTCCTATGCTTACGTCCTCTGTGACTTTTCTTGCATGATGCAGGGCTGGGAGCTGGACTGGCACAGGGAGCACTGGCACAATCGCCTTTTACAGCCCTCGGGAAGAACTTACTCATAACATGGAGGCATTTCACTGAGCAGATGTTATGACATCTATTAGTACATGTTTTATTTGGTTTAAATTAAATGTCAAAACTGTACATAAGAACACAGCAAACTATAATCCTGGACAGTATTTTACATACAGAACATATGGCCTATTTAGCCCTACATTTGCCTTGTTTCCTCCATATTCCTCAGGTATTATGTTGAAATTTATTTTTATGTCCTAAATTGGTCCTACCTTTGAGGGGAACATTTCCCACTCAAACCTCCCTCCTAATAAGTGTGGCAGAGATCAGCTGCATATCCTGTCACAGGTCACTTGGTGGTGACTGAAATTCACTAGCATAAAATAAATGCCAAACTACATACATGTAATTTAAATGAAATCTCAGTAGTCAGCTCAGAGCACAGGTAGGAGCTAACATTATCCAGTAAAATGAAAATAATATATCGTTTGTCCAGTTGTAACGTTCCGCCTAAAATGATCTCAGACATCCTCAGCTCCTGCTCTCCAGCAAATCTGAAACTTAGTTTGTGTTGCTGGCAAATAGGCTTTCTAGAAAAAAAAAAAAAGCTTGTTACTCTCTTTAAAGTACATGTTTTTAGGAAATCACAAGAGCTGAAACTGTTCTCTAAACCCACTATAGAATGCATGCTTTTGGATATGGTCCCTTTTAATAAGAGTTTAATTTTCCTTGGACACAACTTGAAGCAGAAGCTACTTCATATTAGGACATGCAGGCCAACCCATGCTGTAATGAACTATTTTTATTCTCCTCCCTTTTCTGGTGTGAGGTCACACCACGTTCTTGCCTGGTGACTTAGCAAACAGCTTCTCAGCTCCATGATCATCTGTCCTCTGTGCAGCTGTTGCTTAGGTTCTCCTCTGGCCTCTGCCCTGCCTCTGGAGTTTCAAACTCTCAGGTCATGCAGATTTCCTTCTTAAGACATTATGCTTTTTTATGGGAGGAGACTAAAACTACACAATCTTTATATCTACTGCTCCTTGGCTAGAGACACTAAGAGGAGGTATTTGTGTAAAAAGGGATCTAAATTGGCTGCCTGGGGTGAAGAGGGAGGAGAGACTTGTCTACCTAAAGTAAGATAGTTGCAGAAATTGTCCCTTTGGACAGTTACAGAAAATGTCCCTTTCATCTATCTCTGCAATCATGCCTCCATGTGCTGGAATAAACCCAGAGACAGAGCACTCAAGTAACAACAAAGATTGCAGGAGCTCTACAGTGTGGCCTCTTCATCATCTGCAAAACTTGCAGATTTGGGGGCTTGCAAATGCCTTTTTAAAGTTTAGTTCTACCTTTGAAAATTAAATGCATGCTTAGGTATCCTGGGAAAGAGGCCTTGATGTTTAGAGTCATTGTACAAATCCAATTCCTATTCTGCATTTGAACTTCACATTAACAAGCAAAACAAACCCACTTGATCGAGTGAGCTAGAAATGGATTTAGCTGTCCATCTTGGGAATCCTTCCAGAAAGTATATTAGCTTTAATCACCCTTTACGCAGGGAGATAACCCATTATTTTGTTTGAAAAAGTCTTTTAACGAGCTCACCTACTGCTAAAAAGAAGGGAAGAAAGAGAACTACTACTAAATCAGCATCCAGGCTTTTGTTCACACTTGAGGATATTTGGTATTCCTATGATAATATGCTTGGCAAATAGAGCATGCAGCTGGATTGGAAAACTAATTAAAATTCAACAACTCAGCTGTGTGGCTTGTTGAACAAATTATTCCTCCCACTGAGCAAATATTGGGTTTTTTGATCCACTTTTAGGGGACTCACTTTTAGCAGTCAGAATAGTGATTGACCCATGTGCATCTTAAGCAAAAAGTTACAGGTAAGCTAAGGCTAGATCTCCTTTAGAAAGCTTAGCTAGTAAAGCCACATCGGTAAAAACCCTCATAAAGATACATAGGAGTAAAAAATGTACATAGAAGTGCAGTTTAGGCTGGGGACACTATAAGACCATATTATTTACTTTGAAGCAAGTCTTTTTGCATAGGCTTACTCAGAATACTAAAATCAGATCTATCTAACCAATTCCATTTTATAACAGCCATACAGAGACCAACACTGTTGATATGATCCTGGTATTATGCATCATCTAGAAGTATTTCAATGTTGGTATATTTTTTTTTTCATTACTTTCCTAATTAAAACAGAATGTGTACTTTCTCCCTGATGGAAGTGATCTCACACACAGAACATAAAACTGCTGACTGAATTTAATCAAAACTTTTCCAAACAAGAACATCTGGCTGAAAAAGAATAATACTAGAAAATTTCTCTCTAAGAACAAAACAGTTTTTTAAAGTTTAACTATATTAAAAGCCACTAGCAACTTCTGAAAATCTTTATAAAAATATTTTCATATTTCACATTTAGAACCATGATAAACCAGAAAACTTAGTTCAGAGGCAAGGGTGAGACTGACAATGCAGCAACTCAATAAAAAAAATCAATAAAACTAGTTACTGATGCTATAGTATCCTTACCCCTACCATGCAGAAAGGGGGTATGAGGCAGGCATGAAATCCCTAAGATAACACCTGACCTGTCAAATATTTCTGCCCACTATAGAAGATGAAAACCTATGGAGTAATGCAGCCTATGCCTTCTAAACCAGTATATAACAGGTAAATGTGTAGGCTATTATAATATAGCTCACTGACCCTAAAGGCAAAATAGAATGAAAAAAATTACATAAAACCAAATCTGATTAGTAATATTAAATCAGTCTAGTTCTCCACTGAATTTTGTAAACTGATGCTAAAAACTGCCTGCGTAAGCAATTCATTTTTTGTCAAATTCTATAAGAAGTATTTTTTTTTTATTTCAGTTGGGTTCTTTTTGTCTCTCTCTTTCTCTCTTTCTCTCCATTTTATAGGACTTTCACGTGAGAAGAAAAAAGGCACATCTACAGACTGCTAGTCTTTGTTATGCAGTTTAAATGTTCTAGCAAAAACAGCACATGGAATCAACACAGAAACAACTTAGGCCTTTGAAAGACCTAGTTATAAGTTTTATAAGTTTCTGTTGTATAGATGTAAGATTATTAAGCACAGCACAGGTGAAATAATGGACAATATATACATAGTGATTAAGATGAAAGAAGGATGATATTTTTAAGGGAGCGATATGGACAATTAATTTTGTTATGCCTTAATGCATTGTGTTTAAAAGCTTTGTAAGGCAAGTAATAAAGACGTTTTAGCCTTGTGTCTTTATGTGACAATGAAGCCAAGACTCTTGCAAAATTCATGTTGGACTGCTATTATTCTTCTAATAATATGAGTGATGAAAGTACAGCATTATGCAAACAAATAAGATAACCAAAGTCTACTGGGTATATCTACTAATGCATACTGCATATAAATACATGTATAAAGTAGATACTTTAATGATAAAAACTGCAAGATTGGTTGTTCAGTTAGAAAGTGAACGATTGCAGGAATGTTCTCTCTAATATATATAATTTGCTTAGCTCTTGCCAAAATAATGGGCATGGTAACAACTGTGAGGTCTTTTTTTTTTAAGAAAACTTACTTGATATTGATAATTGTCCTATGCCACTATTCTCTTTCTGCTGTACAAGTCTGCCTTTATTATAATAAATCTAATAATTTATACACATTTTAGGGAACAGCTACTCAATTGCTCTTCTTCGTCTGTACTTAATATTCAATGTGGGAAATAACTGGAATATTGCTCAAAAGCTTTCTCAGCTCTACTGAACCAGCAAAAGTAGCAAGTAAGGAGATGGGTAAAAGACAACAACATTTTAACTGATAATATTTTATAGCCAAACTGGCTTTAGGACTGAGATGAAACACTGCAGTAAAGACTATGTCACCGGAATTTACAAATCAGATGTTGAAGAGGAAAAATAAGAGCCAAGCTGGCCTTTGACATCTGTGTTGACTCTGCAGGGAAATGAACAAAGCATGCATTTTTTAAAAAAGTAAATTAATGTGACCAAACTACAGGCAGCAAAATTCATAGCTCAAACCATTTAAGGTCTTTGAAAATTATTTCCGTCTATCCTCTGTTCTCCAAGGAGAGGAGCTGGATGATGTAAGTCTTGTGCAATTGATATTTGAATCTAGTCCAGGGTGCTTGTTATTTAAACACAGGGTGAAAATTATTCCTGGGGCTATGAAAGCAGATGATTTTTTGAGTGTATTGACATTTCTAGAGAGCTTGTCAGTCTTTTTCTTAAAGATAGTACTTCATTATATTGTCAGAAAGAAAAGCAATGCTATTTATGACATATTCTGGGGAAAACTCTATTATTCAGATGCAGGAATGACCATGATGGAATGGCCAACTGAAGAATGAATGTGCCAGTCAAAAGCAACACATTAAAATAGCTATACTGAGATCTGATGGTTCTTTAGTTTGGTATTATAAGGCATGGCAAAGACTCAAATGTATTACAGCTTCTTTGCTTTCTTTTCCTCTGTTGAATGTCTTAAATTATCATGGAGGAGTAAAATGTATTTATGTATCTTAACAGCTAATGGGAAAAACCATCATTAGCCCCACTGTGATATAAATTCTTTCCAAATAGGGCATAATAATTACAGCTAGGCTGGCACTTGTTTAAGCAAAGCATCTAACACTATTTTAGACTCCCTAGGAACTTCCCTGGGCACTACAGCTGCAACTTCAGAAAGGCCTGATCTCCTTCATATTCTGTAATATTTCTGCCTGCCTCATCCACACGTCTCAAAAACCTTAAGATTTCTAAATGATCCTAGATGTCTATTTTTCAGCAGTTAATTTCTACATACTAAGGTAAGGGTACTAAGGATGTGATGTCATTTTTACTTTCTATTGTAATCAGCTGTTACCAACAGTGCTGAAGAACTCTGAAGGCTTGTATCAACTTGTCCAACAGAGAAGTTTTTGAGCTACCCATTTCATATGTTATTGCACCATGTGTACTCCAGTGCTGAGATTCAGTAGCAGTTCTGAATTTACCATACACAAAAATGAAGAAGTCTCTTCCATTTCCACCAAACCAGACCCTGTGAAAATCTTGCCTAATGCCAATTGTCAAGTATGAGAAACCTCTAAAACTAAAAAGTTTGCTGACTTTTTTCCCCTGCCAGCATAGCATCTGGAGAAGAAAACAATTGTCATTCTTGGCAACCACTGTGATGGCTGTTAAGTAAGCTCTAGAGCATGGAAACTACAAGAGCCACATCCTGCTGTCTGAAAGGCATTCACAGCCCAAAGCGTGCCTATAGAGAATCTCTGCCTCCCACAATTCAGCTTGATGTCTTCATGACCTATGGGAGGCCCTGAGAGAAAACTGGAAGAATGTAGGAGGTCAGTGAAAATGCTGAGAGCACAAAAGACATAGAACAATACAACCACTATGAGAGGCAGAAATAGATGTGAGGTTCAGCTACACAGAAGAGGGGATATTTTGAACGGATACTTCAATTGTTTTTATTGTAGACTGCACTGAAATACAGAGCATACTGAATGAGGGGAAGAAGCAATCAGTTTGGCTACTTATCAGAGTGTTAGTTTACAGTTATTTATAATGGATTATATTTAATTTTCATTCTTAAAATTCAATATAATTTTAATATAGCACTAAGAATGTCACATTCTGAATATGCATACTGCTTTCCAGGAGAGGGCAGTCAGTTCCCAGGATCAGTGGTATTCCATTGTGCTTTTAATCCAAGAAGTGTAACTAGAAATTCTGACAAAGTTTCTTGGGCAGGGCACAACCAAGACCCCAAGAGGTGAGTGCATATTGGACAAAACTGTCTTGGAGAAGACAAACTAAAGGTTTTACACTGTCTCCCTGAAGAAGAAAGAATATAAATATGCTAATAACAGTACATCAGTAATCAGCAATGTGCAAAAAGGAGGCACAGAAGTGGAGTGAATATATCACTACAGCTGCACAAGGGCAAATAAATAGCATAACCTGAACTTTGCCTAGGGAAGTCTTCTCCCTATCTACTACATCAATATCATAAATCTATATGCTATAAAGACATAAAAGCTCTAGAAGCAGCCAGGAGCTAAGACTGGCTTTTTATTTCATGTCATTTCAGTCTTCATTTCATTTCATAACTTTTCATATTTTTATTTCATATTCTTACAGAACAATGTGAGGAGTTATTTCTGCAAATGATATGTAATGAGTCAGACTGCTTTTCTTCATCTACAGATCTCCCTGTCCTCTCTCTACCTGTCTTTGCCAGGTATGTGATTCACTCAAGAGAGCTTTGAACTCTGCTCTGGACTAAAAAGCAGGGTAGCCACATCAACAAGATATAGCAGCTACAGTAATTAGCCTTAACAGCATTTGGCACAGGCACTCTTGAGCTTCTCTGAAACAGTATGTTCATGTACAGTATGTATCATGGTTACTGAAACCCAGAGAAGATACAGGCTTCTTCCCTGAGTTGGTGTAGCAGCAGTAGCGTGCTGCTCAGCAGGAGTCAGTGAGTTCTCTGCAGCAGCAGCAGCAGCAGCAGCTCAGGTGCTGACACAAGCTTATCTGCGCTTTTGTCGCACCACATTGTAATCTACACTGAAGGAGATTGATGAAGAAGAAGATGATTTCTGTTACAAAATGTCTAAAGGAGTTGATTATACCCATTCAAACTCATTCTGTTATAAATGTTACTTGCTTACACTCCACATGCACAACAAGCACCTCTTGGTACTAGACCTCTATGCATCCAAGTGGTCTGCCCAGGATCACTGATGGAGCACAAGGAATGCTGTCTTCTACATCATCATCATGTCTCTGGGGTTATTTTTGATTAGGAATGTCTAATCATTTTTTTGGCAGATCTTTTACATAATTTAGGAGTCCAGAGCTGTAATGGAGTAGCACTTTTCTACATCCTGTCTTCCTGAGCAGTTAACAGAAAAAAAGAATGGCATAACATGGTGTGCAGTCACATATTTCGTGTGCTAGAGAAGAAAGGACAAGGCATGGTGTGTACCTTTCAGCTCTGACATTTTCAATGGAGAACAGAGCATACATCACCTAAGTAATAAACTAAGAACTGAACTACAAAGACTAACAGATAATTCTGATTTGCTTAAAGCATCAAGCAGAAACTCAAAATAGTTTTAAACAATAATACAGGAAATAATTTAATATATTGACAGGAACAAAGGCCTAGAAGAATAAACTTCTAAGAACAAAGTACTTTCTACAGGCTTGCAATAAGGATAAAGTTAAGCACAGTCAGTGGGTTAGGATGAAGAACTTTATACTACAGAGCTGACAGACAGTGGAGTTCATTGAGAGGGAAGCGTACTAGCTGTTTATAGTGGGAAGGCAGTATTAGGTTCAGAATATGTATGAAACTTTGAATTTAATCCCAGTTCACTATATTAGCTGGAAATTGGACCTAGATCTTTCCTAAATTATTTTTAGTGCATTTTCTATCTTGCTATCTACCTGTAGTACAGTAAAATCTACTTTTTACAAGTTCCTTCAGAGTACAAGACAAGTGCCTAAGTTGAGTGTGTTTGATAGGCAGGGGATGCATCCTCCAAAGGGCAACAATGACCATAGCACAGTCTGTGTTCCCCTCTACTTTTCAGTGGTGCAATGTATTGTCCAGGTGGACAATCATAAATAATTATGCACATAAATACATAATTACAAAGACTAAGTTTGAGAACTTTTTTCTACCGCAGTAGTCAAAGGGAATGTTTTGCTAGTCATATTGTCCTTTTTCAGAGAATTTTACCTTCCCCTTCCCCGTTCCATTCATTGAGAGTTTTGCTCCTGTGAACCTGATGAAGGGACAGGGTTTCTGTTTGTCTCTGAATTTGCTTCTAATTTATTAATCCATGGTTTGTGCCTTGTGACATCTTCCTTGCCCTGATGCACTCCCCAGTCCTAATCATCTGCCACTCTTTAGTGCACTTCAGTGCAACCTGCCACAGTGCCAGGATCATACTTTTTCTTGCTGACTCAGAAGTACACACAGAAGACTATCTTCACCTCAGCAACTACATCTATAACTCATCTCAGAGTCCATGCTCAGAGCTGGATGTATTACTAACCCCTTGGATAAATACATATAGCCTTTTCACTTGTCCCCCACTCATCCTAATGATGAAATGTTCTGTCAGTAATCCCTGTCATTCCAGATTGACTGGTAATGATTTCAGTATCATTTTGTCTGTTGAAGTAAGGATAAAGACTATGTCTATGCCAGTTAACTAAATATGGCCAGAGCCTCAGCTTGCACACTGTCCCATAGTGGTGCAGGCTGTTAGCACACTGCCCAGCATGGCTCTGGCCCATGCTGCTAGCATGGTCTCACACAGTGCCAAGGCATAGTCCGGGGGCTGACAGGCTGAGGACTTTCCCAGCAAGTGGTGTAGCTGTCCATTTCATTCTTAATAAAACCTAACAATGTTTGTAGAGTCTTAACTGCAGGGTATACAAATGTGCTGACTGAGTAATATCTGATGACATAGTATTCCTCTTTACTGACATTCATGAGAACCTACATGCAAATGTAGAAAATATCCAATTTGTTTTAATTCACATTTGTACTGAACCATATCTTTCATAAATTAGAATTTACCATAAAATTTAAAAGATTTTTTTCATTGTCAGACATTGAAAAAACAACAGATGAGTCCTTTATAATTTTTAGGTCCACGGACCCACGAACACATATGCATGTGGATTTGAGTAGAGAGTCCTATCTAGCATAGTTCTACTGAATTCAGTGAGCATTTCCCTGCACAAGTGTTTGCACAGTTAAGGCTGGATGGGACAAAGAAGGGAATGGTCTTCCTCTCCTTAAGAGTTTTAGAGCTTGATTAATTTCTCCATCTTGAATCAGAACAGTCACAAAGATCTCCAACAGTTTCGCAAACATAAATCTTTCATACATAAAAAAAATGTTGATCAAAAAAGTGTGATTTAGGATGAAACAGAAAATAAGAGATGAGCTGTTAGCAGGTTTGAACAGAGACTTCTGTGGGAAGAAGATTGATATACTGGGAGGATTTGGAGAAAAATGGCAGATGAGAAAGCTGAGAAGAACAAAAGTCAGTTAAATTAATTATATTAGCCTTATTGTTTCCATTCCCGTTTACAACTAAGAGTAGGCTTGCTAGCCACTGTGATTGCTTTGCCATATAAAACACAGTTCAGACCACTGATAAATGTAAAGCTGTTCAATTCTTCCATCTATTACTCTCTAAAGCACTTTAAAGGCTATTGAAGCTCTCTCAAATATTTATAAAGAGACAGTTTTGGAAAGCGGTCAGGTACTTTGCCATATGCCTGAATTGCTGTTCTTCAATATGGTCTTGAAGAGTAATGATAAATCTTGACTTTTTTAAAAGGCAATTTAAAGAGACTCTCTTGATTTACGATTGAGTTACATTCACGTTTTGTGAAAAAATAACTAAAGCGTCATTTTTAATGTGTGGAAATGATATATTTATTTTTTTTTATCAAGCACATTCCCTTCTACTTTTAAGTACTAAAAGGCAACTGAAAAGAAAGAGCAAAACAAACATACACATTTGGGAAATCCCTTGCTGTTCTGTTGTGATGATGTGGCATTGCCAAGCTCCAGGCTTGGCATTTCTTTCCCATGACAGTAAAAGAAACTATTCCATAGTAATACAAGACTCTGTCTTGAGAGCAATCCTCTGAACTTGAAGACTAAATTGACGTATCAGCATCTTTAATGAACAGCAGAAATCAGTCCCTTAATTTCACTTACATGTTTAAATTAAAAAAAAAAATAAAAACCTCCATAGCCTTCAGGAAATAGATAAAACTGAGTTAGAAAAATCAGACAGATTAGCAAGCAGTCACAGGAATGTTTGAGAATAAAGGTCAGAAGGCATTTGTAAGGGTGTCTGGAATGACTTCATGCAACAGATGGCACTTAATAGGAGCACTTGCATTTCAATTTCACTTCTGCATGCCGCATTTGTTTGTATTAGGGGAGCAAAAGCTTCATATACAGCTCTAAAATTTCTTCAAATGTATTTTTGCATGAGTTAGATTTAGGAGATTAATGTTCAGGATTTTGAAAAAATAACTGTTATCCTTTTATTTTTTTTTTCTTTCATCTGCAATTTCACTTTCCCTTTACCCTGACAATACAAGCAAGAAGAGATGTGGTGCTCAGTATTTTGATTTTTTACCATATATCTTTAGTTGTGTTAATTTCTGATATGTTCTTAGATATATATAAAAGGAAAACTAGAACTCACTAACTTCTCAATCAGCAGCCTTAAAACCTTCAATGTCAGTTCCTTTGTGACCAAAAGGACTGACTTCCTACCCATTACTGAGAGTGTTTTGCAGCATGCACACTAGATCAGTAAACAACCGGTGGTACTGAGCAGAATTTTAGTAGAGATTTTTACAACACAAATTATCACTTTCCACTATATTTTGTGCTTCTGTAGCACAGCTATATCCCCACTCTCCTTCCATCTTCCTGCGGGTTTTTGGTGCTGTCTCCAGTCCCTGAGAAATGCCATAATACCGCCATCACATCATGTTGGTGGTAGTATAGCACCAGAGCCTCTTCTTACCATTTAGTTTCCTATGATAATTTATATCTTAACTCCTGAAACAGAAACACAGAGTGAAAATAACAGCATTCTGGAAATCTGAAACCACCTGCTGTATGAAGGTATAAAATGTTTTCCTGAAATGTTTAATATTAATTTTATTTACTGGAGTGTCATAATCACAGATAAAGCATCTTCCCATCTTGCTGTTCATTTATCCTATATACACATTATTTCAATAAACTACTGTTTTGGAAGTGATCAGCAAACCCTGCAGTAAACATTCTTTTGCTGGCTGTTATTAGTTTTTTATGCTTCAAGCTGTATTCTTTATGCTTGTAGTAAAATATGCCTACTGTAAGGTATGTGTAGCGGCAGCTGATTAGACCACTAAAACTGGCTCATATTCAAAATGCTGTCCAGTGTCATGTGGCTTTTGCACTGAGTCAGCTCTGGAGAGACATACTCTGACTTTTGCAAGGAGGATTTTACCTTCATAATATATTTTCAAACATAACTAGACTTCTGAAGTGTGCTCTGTACTTCCTTTTAACAGCAATCAGGCAGAATCATGACCAAGCTGAATATGACTCCACTCCACCAGGCTCAGGAGTGTAACATTGGTAGGTTAATGAGTAGCAGTACTGGAAAGAAAAATGTGAAAATTCAGCTGAAGAGCAAAGCTGGAGAGAGCAGGAAAAAGTGAAGGTAAGAGACAAGAGTAAGGTATGAGGAGTACTGCAGGGTATGGAGAAGTAGAAGGACTTTACCTTAAGGAGTAGCCAAGCCAAAGTCCGTTCTTCTATGCACAGTAACTGGACTTTATCAAACTACATTTTAGTGGCAGTATTATGCCACGTGTCTATATGAAAATCTTCAGCCTTATCAATAAAAATGCTCCACATTCACATGTAAGGCAAATACCTGATTGAAAACAAAATGCAAGAGATGCTGAATATTCTTTCATACTTTAATATATCTTACAAAAGGAAATAAAATTCACAATAGATAACATAGCAGGGATAATGGAATGAAGAAACTTGCATAGTTTTTTACAGTCCCCACATGAGATAAATTTTCAGGTGTAAAGCAGTAATAGAATGAAAAATACCTTTACAGAAGAAATGAATTTTCTTTTTTTTTTTTCAATTTTTTTGTGGCTCAGTTCATGAAACCTGAAAGTCACAAAAATAGATACTCCTCTTATGGATCTGATGTCTTTGCCTGAACATTTTTCCATAAGATAAAATGTCATAAAAAGCCTCTCCATTGCCACTGGAATACACTGAAGAACCAACAGCCTCACGTACACAGTTTACAGGAAAGACAACAGTCTCAAAGGGCATCATTACTCCTCTATATTTTCATGCAGCTGATCTATTTGACTTTTCTTGTCATATCTCTTGTTTCTAACCTACAAGGTTACAACCATTACATTTTCTTTGGAAGATACAGAGAGAGGACACTGACTAAACAATGGAGGATTTCCAGTAATACAAATGCCATTCCTGCGTGAATGTAGCTAAAAAGCAGACAGATCTTCTTGTACACTTCTCATATAGCAACAATAATATATTAGCAGCAAAAAGACTCATCAATATAATGAAACTATTTCTCTTTCATTTTTCACCTACTATCTCTTACCTAAACAACAAAATCCTGGCCCCATTTAAGCTAAGGATTAAATTTTCATTGTGTTATTTTTTTCCAAGAAAGTGTTATTTTTCCCTAGTGAGTATTTTGTTTGAAGAAGGACCACAAAAACTAGGCATGTATGATGCCATTTTAATCACAATGGGACATGTTACACTGTGTCTTAAAAGCACATCTGTCTTGCTTATTTTGGTGGTAAGAGATAAAAGTCAGAGTGAGACATATGGGAGGAAACTATTCATTATAAATTAACCTCAGCAATAAGTAACTGGTTTTGATAATCTGTGGTAGAAAATTGCTTAAAGCATACTATTAATGGATAGTTCAGAAAGAATCATTGATAATATTTAGACAAATATGAGAAGACCAAACTTTGATGTGTGGAGTGTGCTACCCACCCACTTCTGGCATAGCACCCCCTTCTGAGTTCTATCATTTATTCCTCTGTAATCCTCCTCCTTTCTTTTCTTGCACTCTGAAAGGTAAACTGAAACAAAATACACTGCTGATGAATCAATACCACTTTTCATATGTCTTCCCTGACTGACGTCCTGCAGTTGTTACAACATATTTAGCAAATTTCAAACTGCACTCCTATACAAATGTGCACGTTATTATATTATCATCAGTAAAAGAAAATTAGAGACATTAACAGAATAGTTATACAAGGAACCTCATTGAAGGTGTCCTGATCTCAACACGAAGGCCCTGTTGAAACTGAGGGGTCATTTTGTTCATGCTGTTCTCCTGCTACAGTTTCTGACAGTGTCTGATTTTATATCCAGCTTCCCATGTAACATTTGCATTAAAATGTCACTTCGTTTGTATTAATGGTGGCAAACTGAATAAAGCTCATTCTCTGGCAATGTTACAAGGTAGTGCTGCTGGAATAGCTAGTGAGGAACACAGGAGGAGGCAGGGCAAAGACAGTGTGGGTGAAACTACCTGTAGTAGTAGATTTACACTGTCTTCAGCAGTACAGAGTATTACCTTAGTGCATGGCAGAAGGGTTTTCCCAATTGATGCCCCGGGACTAGAAACTAATCCATTTTAGGTCTCACTTGTCTTTTTCTTGCACGTTAGCTCCTTATCTTTTAAATGCCTTGGTTACAGAGAAGTAATGAGGATAAATATATGCAAAGTTACAAATTAATCAAATGTGATAGCAAGGAGGACCTTGGAATTACTTAGTGAGACAGACACCACCCCGTTACAGAATTATAAAGCCGTCTGTGACTCTCTTAATCTCTAATCTCAGATTTCTTATGTTCTTCAAAACGGCTGCAGTTCAGCTACTCATTCTTTTTTGCTCATAAAGAAATGTGCCTTCTAGATGGTTCAAGCTGAACAGAAGAGAATTTGGGTGAGATGCATACTCAGGTAGGAGTGAGACTTAACTGAATCTCTAAGCAGCTCCAAGAAAAGGAAAATGTGACTTAAACTGTCTGATAAGGACTCAAAGTAAAAATTTAAAAAACAATTTCAAAACATAAGCAATATGCATCATTGTGGTTTGAAGCTGTGAAATGGCAGCATCATTCTTGGGAAATATACAGGAAAAACTTTTGGTGTCTTGCTCCTACTAGAAGAGAAATGCAGAGTGGAATTCAACTTACCTAACTTAAGATAAAGTTAAGAAATTAGGTAAATACTGACTTCTAATTAGTCTGTGACTGATTAGCCACCCTTCAGATTCCTTTTCCAATCAATTGAGGGATACGAATTTGGAAACAGTTTGTCTGACTAAATGTATACGTCTGCTTTGGGATGAGGCACATTCTGGGAATTCTTATGTCTCTCATTGACTACAAAAGGAATTTAGTGTGATGAACTTGGCAGGAGACATCTGCACTGTAGATCTCTGCATTTGATCAGATAAATCCACCTACAGTGTACATAGTCCCATTGAAAGAAAGCTTGCTTCACTTCCATCTGTTCTCAAGAATATGCTGAGCACGTTCTCCTTCCACTTCAACATGCTTGTCATTAATGGGATAGGAAAACCAGAATCTTTGGGACTTCTTATTTACTCTATTTTTTTTTCTTGCTATTGAGAGGCTACAGGAGATAACTGATTTGTCGTCAAGATCCTTGTGGTCAGGGGGCTGTGAGCACACGTTCTTTCTTTGCACAAGGTAGTCAAGCATTCTCTTCTGCCATAAGGCAAGCTTTTATATATGACCTCAGACTCTTCTTGTGTGCTACCTTTCTATTTTTATTGACGTTTCTTCTTTCTTATACCTAGGTAGCCTAATGCTTCAGCCATTTCATTAAGTTACGAGGGGACAAATACTGACAACCAGGTGGCTGAATTTAGCTGAGATAACAAAAAAGTGAAACACTTTCCGTTGCCTGGAAAAGGAGGAGACTCTGAGGAAGAGAATTTTACAGAAGTGTAGAGAGATTTTACATTCTAGGCAGGAGTCACCCAGGTGGCTATGAAGAGCCTCAGACACTGCTAAAGTGGCAGCATTTTGACATTTTCTTGAAACAGGACAGTGCTTGCCTGTGATGGTTTTTTTGTTGACCTTTGAGGTATTGTGATGCAGACAATTACTTATGATGATTAAAATATCTGTGGAGCTTTGCCACTCAAAGTCTTTAGTCAGGTTGTCCAATAAATACAGCTTAATTTATGCAATTTCCCATGCTAGTCGCAGTCATACATGCTTTGGCTATGTTTTCTCATTTTCCATGTTACAGATACATCCATACCATCAAAACAGGCTTTTTGATCTTTCCAGATGTTAGGCTTATCATTCATCACTTTATTCTTTTTATTATTTAGTTTTTATTGTGACATAAAACTGATACGTATTTCTTTCCTCTGCACAAACCAAAATAATAAAGCTAAACAGGCAAATAAATGAATGACTACTGTATTTCATTCAGTGTATACTTGAAAACAAGATCATCAAAGTGCCTCTGTAATCAAGGGGAGTTGTTGCAGACATCAATGGAGTCAAAATATCAACCTTGCTAATATGGTACAGACAGCTTAGCAGACTTTAAAATGTACATGGGTTAAGAAATGAAACTGGCTCTCTTAACATGAGCCAGCACTGTGCCCACATGGCCAGAAAAGCCAATGGCATCTTGGCCTGTATTAAAAACAGTGTGACCAGCAGGTCCAAGGAGGTGATTATCCCCCTGTACTTGGCACTGGTGAGGCCGCACCTTGAGTACTGTGTTCAGTTCTGGGCCCCTCACTATAAGAAGGATGTTGAGATTCTGGAGCGTGTTCAGAGAAGAGCCACAAGGATGGTGAGGGGTCTGGAGAACAAGCCTTATGAGGAGCGGCTGAGGGAACTGGGGTTGTTTAGCCTGGAGAAGAGAAGGCTGAGGGGAGACCTCATCACCACCTACAACTACCTAAAGGGAGGTTGTAGAGAGGTGGGTGCTGGTCTCTTCTCCCAGGTGATGGAGGATAGAACAAGGGGAAACGGCACCAAGCTGTGCCAAGGGAGGTTCAGGTTAGAGATAAGGAGGACGTTCTTTACTGAGAGGGTTGTCAGAAGCTGGAACAGGCTACCCAGGGAGGTGGTGGAGTCACCATCCCTGGATGTATTTAAAAAGCAGGTAGATGAGGTACTTAAGGATATGGTTTAGGGGGTAGACAGGAACAGTTGGACATGATGATCTCAGAGGTCTTTTCCAACCGAGCGATTCTGTGATTCTGTGATTCTGAATAATATCTCAACTATTTGCAATGCTGTATCAGTATTCTCAGTTCACAGTAATTTAACTTTTTTTACACTTCTACTAAAGCATTATTATGTGTCTGTTAACAAAAAAGCTACTTTCTCAAGAAAATATCTGCTACTTAAGGTATGGCATCCAAGCCTAAACTCATGCACACCTGTAAAGCTCAAGTTAGTCCACCAAGATCTCTTGGACATTTTCATCCACCATTTGTTTCCTTAGAATAATGGTACACACTGTTGCTGTTGAGAATATATAACATCATATTAAAACAGCTAGTGTATTATTAATATTCCTTTTTGTGGAGAAATTCAGTTTATTTGTGTTTCAAGATGTCTTGAGTCAGACTTCACAAATAAGAAAAAAACCTCAATTGCCTCTTTTATCTATTCTTCCACTGCTTCAGTGGAATTCACTTCCACTTCTCAGTATAGGGTACTGAGAAATGACACACATCTCTCTGAAATCATCTCAATATCTCTTCCAGTAATCAAGTCTGAGGACAAAAAGGAAAAACTCAAAGTACATTTTTTGTTCCACTGGAAGCACACACACATGTTCAGGTCTTTTCTGTAGCAGGCAGCATGTGAAGTCCATAAGGAAGAAGATCTTCTTTCAAGGAAGTAGGACAGCTCTCAGTTTAATGCTGCACATGCATAGCATGAACACTGACATGGCTAACTTTCACTCATACTCTTTCTTATAACAGTTATGCCCTTTTCTCCTCCTATATCACTTTGTCATGTTCACTGCATTTGTTGTTTATCACTGAAGACAATGAGGACTGAGAATCAGAGCTCAAGAACATATAACATCAATGAAAATCTCTTCCTTCTCCACAAATAGTTTTCATTTCCTGAGGGAATAAGCAAAAATAGGAATGAAATGCATGTACCTTCCATCTACCTTCTAATTGCTCTGTCTCCAATTTAAAAAATATTATACTGTGGTTGCAATTAATTGAGCATTATATAAGAAATGTGAGAGCCAGTTTTTTGTCCTTAGGCAGCAAAAAGTCATATAGTGTAATTATAGACATGTGATCTGAAGTCACACTTCAATTTGGGCAGAAGATAGTACTGAAGTAGTTTTTTGCCACTGAATCTGCCTTGGTCTCCAGACCAGCCAGAAGGATGGAAGTTAAAGTAGCCTTCTGGTTTTAAAAGCATTGAAACTGAATTTTTGCTGATCTGATACATCCTTTGATCTTACTACATAGCTGTAGAAGCTTTCTTTTAAAAAATCCTCTTCTGTGGATATCTGGAAGAGTGCTGTTTATGACATTTCATTTGAAAAAAATGGTATAACAGCACAAGATCCAAAATTATAAAGATCCTAGTAACCATACTATCACATGTAGGCAGACAGTATTTGGTCATTAACGGAGCTAATTCACAACTCCTTTTGCTATTTCTTTGCCCATTCCACTGAGCTAAATTTTACATGGAAACTTGATTCCAGTCTCGTCTCTTTTCCCTCTGCTTCTTTCTCCCTTATTGAAATGATTAAAAGGACCAGAAAGGAAAAGGAGTAGTGATTCAAGATTGAAATGTCAGTGCTGATGGAAAAAGATGAGAGCTGTGCAATGGAGAATTTAAACATGATACCCAGAGACAGGCTTTCACCTGTTTTCACTTGCAAAGTGTCAGAAACATTGGGGAGAATTGTAGCCATTATTTCCAGAGCTGGATTGCTCCTGTAACAGTGGTGGTGTCATGCTAATTTCAACCAGCCTGCAACAATAAACTGAGTAACAATAACAGGGAAAGTCTGAGTAAAGGTAAGAAAATTCAAGGTCTTACTCATATTTTGCAGCTTGGGAGCCAGGTAACTAAATCACTGGTACATTCTTTTTCTCCCTGGGAAGAAACATTTGTTTTTCTTACTAGGAAAGTAAATGATTATTGAAATGAGAAATGCTCAGAATAGCTTTGCCTTGAAATTATCCTACTCTTGAGGGTGCAAAAGTTTGACCTTACTGTGTATTGCTAGATTCCTGCTTCATTAAACCCAAGTAAGAAAAGAGGAGCAGACATGAAATAAAAAGTGAAAGAAGACTAAGTAATGATAGACATTGGCAACAAAAGGGCAATGAGAGATAAAGCTATGAAAATGCTATGAAATGTGTGAAAAAAGCAGGCCAAAAATAAGCTTTCATACCAATTTGAACTGGAAGACCTCAGCACTCATGAATTAGAAAGGGTGCATTAGCATTTTATTTAATGCACAAGCATATTTTAGGGAAAAATTGTGAGGGTAATGAAAGGACATGTATTTCAGGGTCTCAGACCAATTTTATGAATTCTTAAAACTTGCTTGCAAAAATCTGACTTGATAAATATAAAAATAACCGCAGCAAATGAAAAATGTGAAGCATATGATAAGGGATATAATAGGGACAGATGAAGATTCAGAACAACATATCAATAAGAGATATTATTCAGCTTTGTTTTACTCACTTTGAAAACTTATATGTATGCTTTTTGTTAGGGGTTGCCAAATCCATTAGCCTGACAGAGATGCTGCATATCCAGCCCATAGTGAGGCTGAGTACATATTTCCAGCATGCACAGAACCACATTCCCATTTACACATGCACACACGGTCATATTACCATGGGACCTGCTTGTCCTCCCAGTGACCAGCTCTCAGCCTCTACGATTCCTCTCATAACTGGGTAGGTTTATAGCTGCTTTGAGAACTACCTCCCAAGCTTCTTACCCTACTTACTGGCTAGTCAGGCTTGATATTCACTGGTGACCATGTACTGACATACACAGTCACACAGAAAATGCACACACTGCTCTTTATTTGCCGCTATGAGTCACGGTCTCACTTCAGTTGCTGCAACCTGATCTTCTATGACAAGGTGACCCGC
>NW_010168663.1:0-3041 GCF_000695765.1 Mesitornis unicolor
TAATATATAATACATGTATAATGTATATAATAGATAATACATACTATATATTATATATCATAAAGTATATATATCATAAAGCATATATTATATACATCATTCACTATATTATCATTATTATTATTGTTGTTATTATTATCATTATCATCATTACCGTTATCATTATAGCTCAGTGAGCCCAAAAAAACCTCAAGCCCTTCCAACCCCCTTCCTGCTGGGGAAAAAACCCAACCTGACTAAAGACGACAGGAGCTAACAGCTACGTCAGCATTTCCTTTTGCACATCCATTTGTTTATAGGTTGAGGTTTTGATGCCTCAATTTAAGAAGACAATAAATGGTCCTCACAACACCCACTTAAAGCCATTCCCCCATTGACTTTGGGCTGGAAGGAGCAGAGCAATATCTGAGGTTTCTTATGGCTTTCCCGAGGGCTGAGCAAACTCAGAATGTGTACACAAGGAAAAACAGAATACAAAACCCATCAATTATGCAATAGTATGAAGGTATCTGTATGGAGGCCTCATGGTCTCGTAAAATACTCTGTGTGTGTGTGTGTGCGTGCAGAATTGGAAATGATTGCTTAGAAAATGTTTGCGCTGTGCAGGAGCTGCAGTGGAGCTGATCAGCAGCACCCTAATTTTATAACGGATGCTTTAGGAATATTTTTATCCCAATTAAGAACAAGTCTTGTCAGGGAAACTGTTGTTTCTTGCTTTTGTAAATATTAAATTTTAAATTATGCATTAGGAAAGGGCCACT
Organism: Mesitornis unicolor; assembly: GCF_000695765.1. Lineage (NCBI taxonomy): Eukaryota > Metazoa > Chordata > Aves > Mesitornithiformes > Mesitornithidae > Mesitornis > Mesitornis unicolor. The sequence continues at coordinate 762 of NW_010168663.1, forward strand.
GAGGTTTTGCAACGTATCGATAACGCCCAGCAGGCGTTTTAAGCTGTATTTTGTGTCCCTGTGAAGGGATGTTCCTTCTGTGAACAGACGTGGTTATGAGACTTTAGGTTTTGTTTCTTGAACTCATCTCTTGTGACACTTTTGGTGCCTGATGCCGCTGCTGCTGTGCTCAATGCCACTTGCATCCAAAACTGCCATGATAGACAGAAAAACCATCCAAAAATTGAGTCTCTGGCATTCCACGTTTACTTTCAAGTTGCCTCAATGTACAAACATTGCTGGGTTTTTTTCTTATTAGCAAGGAGAACTTTGTGACTCAAGGAACGAGGTGTTCTCAAATTATTTATCTGAGGAAATATGTTGGGAGTTTTCCTCAATTTGCATGAAATGAAAGATATAAATATGCAATGTACTGATTAAAAGAAGAACAAAACAGTCTGTTGTACTGTCTCAAAGGGGAGCTTTGCTAATTTATTTATAAAATTAAATTATTTTTTGCTATAAAGTGTGGATTATAATACTTTGTCTAGTGCTTTCTTGGAGAAGGTTTTAAGGTGATGCTTATATTCATCCTGAGCATCACCCCAGCATAGGACATGGATTAATTTTGCTTTGCTTTTCTTTGTTGCTGATGGAGGCTCTGAATAATGTTTAAGGAAGTGATGCCTGGAGCCTTCCCAGGGAAAATCGGGAGGATGCCAAGAGCAAAATCTGCCCAGGTTATTCCAACAGCGAGAGGCGCCGCTGTGCCCGTGCTCCCTTTCCTCCTCCGCACGCTCATCCCATCTGCCAGGGGCTCTCCACTACAGGTTGAGTGGAAGGAGTCCAATAGCCCCGGTTCCCCAGGCAGCGCCCAAAGAGCTCATCCAAACCTAGAGGCATTTTAGACAGAAATAAACGGTTTGGAGAGCAGAAATGGGGGCTAAATCTGCATTAGCAAACACTTCCCCTGCCTGCTGTTACCTATGGATATTGGTGTATATAGCCATAATTGGCATTATGGATATGCAGACTTCACGGATTATATATTTTCTTAGGAATGTGTATGTAATTATTCTATGCACACCATATATTTTCTTACCTGGGCATGGCCTTACCTCCTGTACCTGGACACACAGACAAAACTCTGCAGAGCATTCGCAGTCACCATCACATCTCATCCTCGTGTCACGCTTGTACCGTTCCTCACATCTCCACCAGCTTGGCTAACCAGTTTCAAAGACAAATGGTCCTCATCTGTGGTGCTTTGCTCATTTTTTCATTAGCATTTCCCATCCAACAGGAGGAAAGTGATGGTGGCCTCAGTGGTTTCACTGAGTTGCCCAATTGTCATGACCATCAGCTGGGCTCGTGGCGTTGGGGTTGTCTCCATTCATCGCTTGGTGATGCCCACAGTCCATGAGCGTTATGAATAGAGCTATTGGCTTGGGGATGACTCTATGTGGTGACAACACTTGGGTCATGAAAGCCTTTCTCCTCCTGGGGACGTGCATGTGCCTGTTCCTGCTGTGTCTCTGGTGGATGACACAGTCAGAGGGGTCTCAGGCAGTGGATGTATAGAGAGGAAATGTCTAGAGTCAAAACGTGAGAGGAGAGTCCTCTCAGAATTTCCCTGCCTTGCTTATGAAAATGGGCAGCAGGATGGGAGTACCAAGACGCCTGACCATCCCCAAGTGATGGTGTTAAGGCTGTGGCTGGTTGGGTGGGCTGTGGTGGGCACAACGCTCACCAGGCACATCACTTGTTGGGTCTCAGACCACGTTCCCAGTGGCCAAACTGGTGAGTGGAGTGGTAGGAACTGGGGAGTTGACTGGGGACGCCCCCTCTTACTTTGGTGGTTGCCATCCCTGGAGGTTCACCCATCGTTCTGCTCCCGAGGCCTCCACTCCCCTGCTTCTGCTTCCACTGTTAGTAGTGTTTATTATCTTTTCTAATATTCACTTCTCTCATTGCAGCTTGGGGAGGGGGGGTCAACTCTGCCCAAAACCCTGCAGGTCTCCCTCCAGAAGCAGCTCCATTGGGCTCCAAAGGTTGCGAGATGCAGCCAGGGCCTCCCAGCCTCTGATGGGTGATGCACAGATGTTTGTCTTGGGAATAATAACTCAAGTGTGTTTTTGCAGCAATCAGAGAGCCCTTGGAAGGGGTGTAAACAGATTAACAAAATTGATAATTTTGTATTAAAGCCCGTATTGCTCTCAGGCTAAATAGTGTGTCTAACTGTACAAAAATTAGGCTGCCAGAGAGAGCTTGCTTTCTCTGCCCCTCTCTTTCTCACTCTTT
>NW_010168663.1:3072-8016 GCF_000695765.1 Mesitornis unicolor
TTTTCTCTCTCCTTTTCTCACCCAGTGAATGGTGGACCAGCAATATAAGGCTGAGATTCAGGGCAAGGCGAGCAGTAGACCGGAAAAAACAAAATACGGTTATGCTGTAGTAACCTTCCCTCAGCAGCCTCTGAGGAGTTAAAAGAGGAGAAGAGTTAAAAAGTCAGCTATTGTCACACATCTTTTGTTGTTGTTTTATTACTATTTTTTAGACTTCTTTTATTTTTATCTTTTAGTATTTTTATTTTTCTTAGCACAGAACTGGGGAGTTGACTGGGGACGCCCTCTCTTACTTCAGTGGTTGCCATCCCTGAAGGGTTTTGCCCATCGTTCTGCTCCCGAGGTCTCCCACTCCCCTACTTCTGCTGGAGCTGTTTGTTTGCAGTGGTTATTTTCTTATCTAATACTCACTGCTGGGAGTGCACAGTTTGTGGCTTCTGTGTGAGCTGAGTTTTAATACAATTGCTCCTATAACTATTACTATTACAAATTTAAAATTATTATTACTAGTAGTAGTAGTAGTAGTAATAGTAGTAGTAATTAGTTGAGTTTAGTTTCATTTATTTCAAACACTTAACTGTTTTTATCTCAACCCACGAGTTGCCTCAGCCAGATCTCATCCAAAGAAAGACCCTGTGGACACGGCTCAACTAAACCACGGTTTTATTTCTGCTGCTTTCAAAAGCAATCGAGAGATCGGCCTTTTTGCACACGCTAAATGTGAAATCAGGAGCCCTTCAACAGCTTGAATACGTAGTCATTTATTAAAGTAATAAAAAGCGGACTGGAGAAAAGACAAACACATTAAAACCGAACCATTTTTGAAAGTTTAATATAGCTTTAGATAAAACTGAGCTTGCAGTATTAATGAATACAAGAGTTTATTTTGTATAATTCAAATAAACTTGTACATTTATACAGTTATAGACTGCATGCCAGAAAATGCATTTAGTTTATTCTAATTTGAGTCTGTACAATTTACAATCTCATTCAAGCATAAATTCAGCGGTAGAGAACACAGACCGGCTGTGCAATCACTTACTTTTTTTCTCAGCATAAGCGTTAGGGCTGGGCTAAAATGTCAGTTAGGATAAAAATAAAAGTGGCCACACCAAGAAAAATAAAATATTAACCAGAAATAACTTCCTAAAATGAGTAACTCATCACCCATGTTTGTACCTTCACGCTTATTAACAAAAGACACACAGATTGTTACCTTAACTTATGCAAGGCGTTGCATTACAAGCCACAAGCCTCAGAAATCTTGCATCCAGCAAGTTTTTTGATTTAAAAACAAATGAAATCAAACTTTTCAGGTAATCATAACTTAGTATTTTCCATGGGGTTAATTTAATATAAGTGAGGATACCTTCCCAGTGTTTCACATAGTTTCAGATTATTTTTTTTTTAATACAGATTTTTTTATACATTTTATTTTATTATATTTTAATCTGAGTGAGCTGCAGCCACTCAGGCTGCCAGGACATTTTACAGCTACGGCACTTAACCCTGCCGCCTATTTTAAGTTGAATTTGTAAAACACATCGTAGCCTGGGGACACCTCGCATTTACTTTTCCATACAGAAAAGTCACCTGGACCATGAGCCATGCCCCAAACTCAACGCTTCAGGAGACCGGGGCAATGATGGGCAGGCCCCAGCTGGGACCCCAAAACTGGGGGTACCAACAGCGCCGCAGTGGGTTGGTTGGGTCACACCAATAAAGGAGGCAATGGTCCTTCACTCACCCTGAACAGACCTAAGGAGTTGTTGAGGAGAGGTCAAGCTGCTGGAGACCCTTCTTCCCAAAGCAGCCCAACCCGAGTGTTTACCACCCCGATTCTTGGCTCTCTGGTTTGGGCTTGGCGGTGGTTTTCCTGTTGACACCTGGTGATCGTACATGGCTATTTTTGCTGTCAGTAAAGAGTGGTACAAAAATCAGTGGTATTTTACAAGACAACCTGAGGAAGTGTTAACAAACGGCAGGAAAGAAGTCCAGGCTTTGCCGTGCCCCATCAGCAATCTGCTCACTGCGTGTGTGGAGCCAAGGACCAGCACTGCACGCCCTTCCCCTCAGCCACACCATGCAGATAATTGAGTTATAGCCAAAGGTGTAAAAAAGCATGCAGTGTCACTCAAAAACCATGAGAAATGATGAAAGCTTGGAAGTTCATATAAAGTCCTTGGGTGCACGACTGATGGTCACACACTGCACCTTGCGGGGAAAGCCACAGCGGTGCCTGGGCCAACCCTCCAGCAGTGCTGAGTTTCCGAGTTCTTATTCCATGCCAACATTTTTAACAAAAAAAACCCCCAACATTTCTTTTTTCCTCAAAAATCACCAGACCTGTTGGTATTCAATATGTAGCAGCATTCATGCAGGATGGTCCAGAGCCCATGATATATAAGTGCCCATCCACAGCTCCTGACCCACACGTGTCCGTGCCTGGGCACACATGGCCATGGTCTTCAGGGTTTTACATCACAGATGATGTCACCAAGAGCCCTTTTCTCAACCGCTGTTGGTGGTGGCATTCAGACACATCTCTGACAGTGCCACCCCATGGCTCCATTGCACCCAAGCCTCCTTCTCCTCCAAGGAGCCCCCGGGAAGCCATCATGGCATGGTCCTCAGACATAGACCATGGGTGGCCTTGGACACTGCAACAGCTGACTCCGTGCTCCAGCACCACAAGCCACAATGACAGGAGCAACCACTCAACACCCAACCCTCTGGAGCACAAGAAGATGGAGAAGGCAACCAAAAGAAACAAGCCCTGACGACTATCAAACCCAACATTTACACAAAGTATTACTTGGTTTGGAACCCACAGGGTCAACTTCAGTTCAGAACACGTTTAAATATCATTTACACCACAGAGAAAGCAGTAGGGAGCGACGCCGCCAGCAGCGCAGCCAATGGCCACCCAGGCTTGGGCCTGGACCTGCAACCATCACCCTCCTCGCTGCTGGCCCAACCGGGCCATCAGAGCAAGAGGGAGCGAAATCCGGGCACTGTGGAATTTGGGGGGCCTGTGACTCTGCTTTTGGGTGCAGTTCATTCGGAATAAACGCCTGCTTGGCTTCATGGAGACATTCAGCTGTTTTCATGTTTAGCTATTCTACCAACATCCGATATCAAGCACGTCCTGCTTATTTAAAACAGTTTTCTTGCATGTATATGATCAATCACGAAGATTTCAAAAAATTTTTACTAATCATATCTAAAGTGTGAACTTCATTCATTTATTTATTGTTTGGCCTAGGCTTATTAATACAAGTTTCTTCTCTAAACAATGCCTTATGAAATACATTCTAATCTTTTTTTCCAGTAGCCTAGGCACAGGAAAAGAAACCCCAGGAAAATGTGAAAGCAAAATAGAAACCAGCAGTTAAGGCTAGCAGATTTGGTGTTAGGAATTAACTAATACACCTTCCTTTAAGAAAAAAAAGACATGCACCAGAACTACTTTGTTGAACAAAACATCACAATCCACATCAGAATAAAAACCAAAAATAAACATTTTCAAATCAAATTTTTAACTTACCCTGAATTTACCCACTCGCATGTTTTTTACCTACCACTTACTCTTAAGAAATACAGGGGAAAGGAACGCCCCTTTCCCTAATTTTCAGAATATACAGTATAAATACAGTAGGAGTCATGCCAGAAAACTATAGGCAAAAGATTGCACACTATTATTGCATGCGTGTGGTGATACTACATGCCAACGAACAGCAGCTCGTCCCGTGGGTCGCATTCACGACGCGGCCACCGCCACCGCAGGGATGCTCCCGCCTCCTGGTGCGCCGGGGACCCCGACGGCCAGTGGGGACCCGCTCTCCTGCCCACGCTGCCCTCGCCAGTCGCAGTCCCAGCTCTGAATGACAGCCAAAAGTCCCGTCGGGTTATGTGAACCGATCCGAATTCATTTTTCGCAGTTTGGGTGGAAGGTTGCCTTCCATCCTGCCGCCCCCCGACAGCTTCTGCAGTTTGGGGGGCAAGTCAGCCACCGATTGGCTGATGGGATCTGACATCATCTTGGTGGTTTTGGACACCAGTTTCTCCTCTGAGTTCCCGGGGACCGAGCTGATCCGCTGTAGTTTCATGGGTAAATCCCCCATGCTGTAGGCTTTCTCCGAGGTGGTGGAACTCATCCTGAGGAGTTTTTTGGGGAAGTCTTCCCTCCCTGTTATTTTCTGCAGTTTTGAAGGGAGTTTGGTGCCAACTTCGTCCAGACCATCCAGGCACTCCACTGAGTTGTTCCTCTCCTTGCTGTTGCTGACAGCGGGCGCTATCAAAGGTGAGGACATGAGCAGCATCTCCTCCTGCTCCTTCACGCTGTACGGGGGTGTGGGGACCTCAAACGTGGCGTGGAACTGGGAGTAGTCGACTTTGAAGAAGCCCTCTTCCAAGGAGATGACGGGGAAGAACCGGTGGCCCCAGAGCACCTCATCCTCGGTGTAGGAGGTCCTGGCTTGGCACGTCATCCCTGCAAGGAGAAAAACTTCCACCAGTTATGGACAATTGTGGATTCAGATCGATTTGGAAGTTTTTTTAACATTTCAACGAGGTGTATTTTATGTTCTTAAATGCATAAAAGCAAAGGCATTGGCATGCCTACCATTTACACAGAGTGGCTATTAAATTGTCATTCCCAAGGTGAAAGGAGCCCTCAGTAGCGGAAGGAGCATAAGTGTGGGAATAATTCACATCTACGGCTATGGCTGAAGGTGCTGCTGACAAAGGCAAACGCAGGGCTGACTGATAACCCCACTATTAAATCAGCAAGAGCTGCAAATTGTAATGCAAAGTGGGCCTTGCCAGGATCTTAAAGCATTACAAAGTTATTCCACATTTTCCTCATATTGATGAACGGGTGCAAAACCAGGCCCTGCACTTTATGTGTCGCATTAGCGCACTCCAACCCACCGCCGAGCAGCA
>NW_010168663.1:8047-18851 GCF_000695765.1 Mesitornis unicolor
AACTACATTTACTCCTCTTTAAGAGCTTCACCACCAATCACAGATCCGCCACTGCCAGGCTGAAGTCCAAATTTCTAAAAATTAGCAGGGAAGTACAAATAAGAGTAAGAGGCACAAACACTGCCATCCCCTTCCTTCCCATCACCCAGACTTGGCCATCCCAGTGACCCATCCAGCCTTGGAAATCAAGGGAAAACGATGGCTGTAGATTGCTGGAAGCTTCTAGAAGAAATGCTGCTGCTGCTTTTTATTTTATTTTATTTTTTTGAAATAGTATCTGTAGCAATCTGTAAATATAGAATCATTCTGCCATTTTCTCCTAGTATAGCAAACTGGAAAGATGACATTTGGTTTTCAGGAAGTTAAATCTACCTCTGCAAACATGTCCCCTGCCAAGAACGCCTTTATGTCAGGAGAAAATGAAAGGAAATTTTGGAAGGCAGAAGAAAAACGATTGCGGGGCTGTAGGGAGGGGGAGCAGGGGATGGATATGCACTTGGTGACAGAAAAATAACGTTTTTACTGCACTTTACTGTTAAGGGAATCAAAGTTTTGAGTTTTACATAGCGACTTGTACGGCTAAAACATCTGAGTATATCACAAGAGATAAAATTCAAGTTGCTGTTTTAGAATAAGATTAACCCAGAGTTGGTTTTTTTTGTCCTGACCACTGCTCCCAATGCAACCCCTGAGACCGAGCCACCCAACCCCTTCTCCCAGCCTCAGACAGGGTTGCATTTTTATCCCTTATGCTGTATTTTCACCTGGTCACCATGTGTTTCAGCTCTGTGGACTAAGTGAAGTGGAAGCAATCAAATACCTAATGGGTTTGAAAAAAAACCAACCAAAACCTCACAATTTTGGGTAAAAAAAACCCCATGGTAATTAGGGAACGAGTACTTCTTCCATCTGTGTCCTTTACTCCGCAGCTGCTCATCAGCCGTACGAACACCCAGACCTTTCCCCCTCTGCTTCGTCAGCCCTGACATCCGAGGGAGACCTCATTAGTCAATGAACGTGGCTAAATAACGAATGCAAAGGGTGGGAGCTCTGTTTGGAATGGGGCCTGTGGTGCCCGTAAAGCAGACGTCTGGTTAACTCCAGTGCTCTATGCTTTAGATAACATGTTGCTTCAAACACAAATCTCTCTGTACAGGTAAGCTGGTAATTGTTGACCTCACTGTGCTGTGGGCTTTGCTGAGGGGGTGAGCTGGGTCAGCAATGCTGCTGGGCAAGCGACCAGTGCACAGGACTGGCTGGCATCTGCATCTGCATCCCCATCCTCATTTGCATCTCCATCCTCATCCTCATCTGCATCCCTATCCCATTCCAGTTCTGGGCCCCTCAGTTCAAGAAGGACAGGAACTGCTGGAGAGAGTCCAGCGTAGGGCTACAAAGATGATCAAGGGAGTGGAGCATCTCCCTTCTGAGGAGCGGCTGAGGGAGCTGGGGCTCTTTAGTTTGCAGAAGAGGAGACTGAGGGGAGACCTCATTCATGTTTATCAATATTTAAAGGGTGAGTGTCACGAGGATGGAGCCAGGCTCTTCTCGGGGACAAACAATGATAGGACAAGGGGTAACGGACACAAACTGGAACACAGGAGGTTCCACTGAAATTTGAGAAGAAACTTCTCAGTGAGGGTGACAGAGCCCTGGCCCAGGCTGCCCAGAGAGGTTGTGGAGTCTCCTTCTCTGCAGACATTCAAAACCCACCTGGACGCCTTCCTGTGCAACCTCATCTGGGTGTTCCTGCTCCAGCAGGGGGATTGGACTGGATGAGCTTTTGAGATCCCTTCCAATCCCCAACGTTCTGGGATTCTGTGATTCTGTGATTCCCATCCCCTTCCCATTCCCATTCCCATCCCCATCCTATTCTATCCCCATCCCATCCTATTGAAAAATGTAGTAGCTGAATCTCAGGAAAACCAGCATCACATTTTGTTCCACTGATGTAACCCTTTGTAAGCTCACTGGAGAGATAAATATTTCCAGGCACGTAATTTTTCTTCAAAATCAATTTATCTTATTCACTGACAAACCCGAGGGTGCAAATTATTTAATAGCCTCTCGGGATGAACGGCAGTGACTAATACGTTCGTCACTATGGGGAATACCTGTCATGCTCAGCAGACACTGCTAATAGGTGCTCTGGTAAATCCTGGGACAAGAAATCAATTCTTAGGTTTTCTTCCGGCTCCGCTGCATTTCCCAGCTCTTCCTTCCCTTCCTGTTTTCTCAGCAAAGCCCCAGACTCCCATTATGATCCCCGCAATGCCTCTCTGCTATTCCAGCTCCCACACCACCCCTGTGAGTTATTGCAGCCACACGCTCCATCTCCAACCAACTGCCTGGGCCAGAAAGCTCCAAATCCAAAATTCAGTGATGTTTCCACATTTTCCCATAGGAAAAGCAGGAGCACGTGGGTGCGACCCACCGCTGACCACTCATAACTACCTCAGGTTTATTGTCCATTCATTCATGCTCAGATAAAATACAATAATTTATCTTAACATAGATGTAGTTTCTTTCTGGACCTTTTAAAAATAAAATGTATAAAGAGGTTGGTGGCTGTGCTGGGCCATACCAAGGTGTGGGGTCAGGCTGCTGGTGGACACCAACCCAACCCATCCCAACCCTACGCAACCCGACCCACCCCTACCAGCTCGCACCCAACAGTCTCAAAAAGATCACGTTAATAAGTTTTCCTCTTCTTCTGTTGCTCTGAAAGGCTTTTTGGGGTTTTTGTGCCTTTTTTTCCCCTTTAAGAAGTCATTCATCAGCAGGGTACGCAGCCAGCACATCCTCCAATGCCTTAATGGACCCGTTAAAATTTCACCGAGTTGTCTATATTATTAATATTCATTTGCTGTATACATTTTAAACTCTCATTTGGAAGCAAACACGCTGCATGCGGTGCACATAATTAAAAAGCCATCCATTTGTCAATGGATGTCAGTTGGTTTCGATGGGTTTTGCTCATCCTAACACACGCTTCCATCATGAGATATCTCCAGGGCTGGTGATTGCGATGTGCGTTAGCAAAGTTGTGTCTGCATCCAAATTGCAATAAAATACCTGAAAAAAAAAGTGTATGCTTATGCATAAATTCCTGCACAAAACCCAACCCAAATGGCCAATAAAAACCTTATTTCAAAAATAGAAGCTGCAAAAACATTGATCACTACCTCCAAGGGAAGACATTTTCATTCAGAGGCATGGCTCTTTTGGGGACAAACCGTGCTATTTTGTCTGAATACCACAAACACTTTCACAAATCTCACTCCTGGGTATTCGGGGCCCCACACCCAAAGCACCTCTTGCTGTTTCCAGGAATTACATTCCTTATGTCAAAACCAGGCTCCGACTTTGTTTTCAAAGTCTTATGAACAATGAGCGCAGGAAGGCAAGGGCAAAGTTTTGGGACTCTTCCCTCCACAGAAGAAATGGTGCTGGAGAGAGCTTTAGTATTAGACATGATTAGAAATTTTGCTACTGATTAAATTCACTCACTTGCACCCACCCGCAGCGATCTGGCACCCTTCTGCAGAGCCCAGCACATAACGTCGATAACACAGGCAAATCCCAGCCATGCATATTCAGTAAATTTTCCATTTCCTTCCTTAAATAAAACACAGCCAGAGCATCTCAGGAGGATGAGCATGGGTTAAACCGATGGATTTCACTCCTCAAGTTTGATATGAAAGCATCTTTTATTACTTTTTTTTAATAATTATGCTTTCTCCTTTCAGCAGCCACTCTATCTGAAGCAAGCGCTATCACTGGAGAAAAATGCATCTATCTGTCATATCATAAGTTATTAATTACAAGTTGTTATTTCTAATGAGGTAGAACTCTTGGTTTTAGAGCCCTTGCTGAGTTGAAAAAGTGGCTGCAATTATCTCCCTTCAGCCAAGCAGCAGCCTATTTCAGTTTTTAATTGTCTGTCTCTGGCTATGGTAGGTTTAGGCTGAATATTGCATTTCCAGGAAATACCAGTGACAAACAGGGCTGTGTAAACACTCAGACACAGCTGATGGGGACCACAGCTCCCGGCGTCCTCGCTCAATAAACACACGACACAGAGGAGGTTTGGTGGTGTTGGGTCAGAATCCCCCAGCATCTGAAATCCTGCTAATTCAAATAAATGGCTTCGAGCTTTGCCACAGGGCAAGACCAGCTCCCCAGGAAGGTGAAAGCATCCTAAGGGACAACGGTTGTTGACACCAAACCCAACAAAAATCCAGTGGCAACTTGCATCGCCCTAAGTCCTGACCCACTGTCATGGTTTGGGCAGTTGTTCTATCACCGAATGATTCCTCCCCATCCATGAAGGGGAATCGGGAAAAGGAAAGGAGACCCGTGGGTTGAAATAGAAACAGATCAATAAAATAATAACAGAAAACCAAGTATTAGTAAAAGCACTCATATAAAGTACACAGAGTCATATTCAGCTGATAAAGTGGAAGAGTAGGCCTCAGGAGTAGAAGGATGGGTGAGACCCTCGTGGGATGGCAGCCACTGCAGAAGGAAAGAGCCATCCCCAGCAAACTCCCCAGTTTACAGTGAACATGACATTTATGGTATGGATAATATGAATTGGTCAACCTGGGGTCAACTACTCTGGGTTTCTGCTCCCCACAGCCTCTGTACCTGGTTATCTCCAGATCCCTGACAGCCTTGATCACCACATACCAGCATTAGCCAAAAACTGTAACGAACTCTCATCGCTTTGGTCCTATGAAATAGAGTGTCGCAGTCCTTACAGAATCGTAGTTTTTCTCAACCAAAAACTGACTCCAAAATTCTGTCCCAGTAAACCAGGACACCCATGTTTGTTGGCCATGATGTCCCCATCGTTGACTCTGGGTTGCGATGGGCACCGCTGAAGTTACTGTACACAGCTGGATGTGGACATCCCATCCTTCATCCCCATGCTGGGTTCTGTAAGCCTGAGCTCAATTACAGTGATTACCACGGTTAGTGCTGGCTTTAGGCAGATTAGATGCATCCTAATTAGATGTGTTCTAATTAGACACCTCCGAGGTACCGCGGTCCCTCCTGAAGTGGCCGGAGAATGGCAAAAACACAAAGCATCCCACTACTGCATCTCGCTGCCGGCACAGCTGAGAGCTGCCTCCCCGAATTAATGAGGGGGCAGATGGAGGACAAAAAAATCCGTAAATAAGCGCTTTGACTAATTCTATCCTATAATAACCCTCAAATTATTTCTAAATTTCTAAAGTACCCAGATGGAGCTGGCTGCATTCAGGCAATTTCGAGAACTCATAAAATACTGCCTTGGAAAAAAAAAATCACTGGTGTGCTGTTATTTATGTGGCCGCATTACAGAAGTTGGCTGATATCTGGCAAATCATAGGCCACTAATAAGCTTTTAACAACCCTCCGTGCAAGTCTTCAGCTGCAATTTGGGGACACAAAGGTTAAATGGCTCTTTTCTCTCTCCAAGGTAATGCCAGAAATGTCCCCTTAAATCTTCTCGTGTTTCTGGGCTGCGATTTGCTGGCCAAGGGCTGGGTGCAGGGACACCAGGAGGTCATTCCCAACATGGAAACGTGGAAAATTTAATCATAACCAGCTGGGGTAAGGGATTGTTTCTTTGGCATTACAATGACTCAATAGCGCATTGGCCCAACAGCACCAAAAAGGGGCATCTTGGCGTCCCACCCAAAAGGACTGGAGCGAAGAGAAATCCCCCAGCAGAAGCTAATGGCAAAAATGCACAAGTAGAATAAGTGTATGCTGATATTTTGTCAGATTTTAATATTTTTTCTTATTAAAAGCTGGGGCTCTGCACATTAAAATGCCTGGACCAGACCTGGGTCCGAGAGGCTGCTCATGCATCCAAGTTTCTCTTCCCTTCACACACTTTACTGTGCATTTTGGGGGGAGGTTTACTTCCCTTTAACCCACTGTTTATCTGCAAAGCCTCCAAAATATTCAACAGTGTTAAAAATTAATCACTCACTAATTAAATCAATTACTATGAATTAAACAAAATTACAACTTCAACCTAAGGCCACGAGGGCAAGGGTCAAACTTGATGTGAGCCGTGACATAAAAAGGTTTCAGAATATAGATATATAAAAGATATAAAGATACAGAAATCTATGAGAAGATTTATAGCTGTAGGAAAAAAAAGGAGTTGCGGAATTTTCACAGCAATCTGTTCCAGGACTGGAGAGAAATTACAGGAAAAAGAAGCTGGTTTTATCACATTTAGCTGAGTAATGACACAATAACCAGATGTTAACATCTGGCCGCTGGCCACGCTGTAACTGAAACACCAAGAGATGCCCGAATTCTGCGATAAGGCAGAAAATGGGAGCCTGAAATGGGAGGTCAGAGCCAGGGCTCGGGGTGAAGGATGCTCCTGAGCTTTTCCTCTCCGCGTTCACTGCCTCGTTATTTTGTAAGTTAAAACGAGAAGCGCGGCTGCAAACGCGCAGCCTGATGGAAGGGTTTCTCAGCAGACAGAGCGCGTGGTGTCTGAACTCCAACGCTTCCCACCGATTGGGAAAGAACAGCTATTCTTAGCGCTAACATTTTCCCGTCATGATTTGAGGGGGTTTATTTTTTCATTAAACCCATGACGGTTTGAAGTGCAATGAAACTTTGTCCATTTGTGGTTGCTAGCGCCTGTCAGGACAAGGCAAGGACATCACCCAGCACCTTCACACCCTCTCTGGAGCCAGCGGTGGGTAGAGGAGGGAAGGGGAGGGGGAGGAATAGGTCCGATTTTGATAACTGTGGATAACCCGAGGTTTTTTTCTTAGAATCACAGAATGGGTTTGGTTGGAAAAGACCTTTAAGAGCGAGTGCAACCATTGATCCAGCCACCAGACCATGTTCCTAAGCACAACATCTCCTCATCTTTTAAACCCCACCAGGGATGGGGACTCCACCACCGCCCTGGGCCAGTGCTCGATCACTCTTTCAGGGAAGAAATTTCCCCTCGTATCCAAACTCTCCCTCCCTTGGCACAACTTGAGGCCATTTCCTCTCATCCTATCACTGGTTACATGGAAGGAGAGACCAACACCCACCTCTCTACCCCCTCCTTTCAGGTTTTTACACCAACAGGGCCTGGGGTGAGACACAAAGTAAAGCAGTGTCCCTGTGGCTCAGCTCCACAAAAGCCACATCCCTTTTCCATAGCAGATAGGAAAAAGTGGGGAAAAACGTGGAAAGCTGGGCATTGCCCATGAGCCTGTGGAGAAGACACCATAGTGGAGGTCTACACATGGGCACCCACTCAGTAGAGACACGGCTAGGAGAGACTGTGAGTGATGGGTCATTTGGGGTGCTGGACATAAAACGGAGTGGGGTGAAGAGGTCAACTCCTCAAGTGAGAGCATCATTTCTCCTGAAATTTCATAGAATCACAGCATGGTTTGGGTTGGAAGGGACCTTAAAGACCATCTGGTCCAATCCATCTATGGGCAGCGACCCCTCTACCAGCCCAGGCTGCTCCAAGCCCCGTCCAACCTGGTCTTGGGCACTGCTAGGAAGGGCACATTCATTTAAGTGTGCAGCCAGTCCTTCTAGAGCACTTAATGTTTAATTTTATTACTGAAAACTAGAAATTGCCCAAACAGAAGAAGGTCAGAGATAAAACAAATTAACCAAGGGAGCTGAACACAAGAATCAGCCATCAGTCTCGTGCTAAACATCTGAATTTCTCATTGTGCTGCATAGCAAAACCCAGGCTTCTGCTCCACGACTCGATTTAGCCGCCTTGTTTATGCTGCGGCACTATAAATACCTCCCGCTTTATTCAGCCTCTTCTCCCGAGAGCTCTCTTGACACTTAAAAAAATAGCAGTGACAGCCAAGGTATCTTTCCTTATCAGCCGGTCCCCTTCTCGGGGCAATTTCCAATCACTCACATCCACGTCGTGTTCTGACACCTTGCAGGCAGCTCATCTCGACGCTGCCCAGGAGCGCAGCCACCCGTCACTAGTGCAAATTAGAGCAGGTTTTAAAAGCATTATAAAACCTGCACGTGTTGTTCCCATGCAAGGGAATGCAACAGGCTCCCGCCAGGCGAGGCGACCTCCCCTCTTTTGTATTTGCCAAAAAAAAAAAAAGGGGGAAAAAAAACGAAAGCACGGCAGCCTCCAGTGCTGCCCTTCTGTGCTCAGCACGCAGCCGTCTGCAGCAGCGATTGCCATTCGCTTGAAAAAACAGAGCCGGAATAGCAGTTATCTGAGCAAAACCGGCTAACGCGCGTTTAATGCAGTGACAGCCACCGATGCCATCTGAGGATCTGGCCTGGTATTTTTCTTAGCACTTTTTAAAACTTAAAAACCCCTGTATTATTTGGAAAGGCTCCCATCCGTTCCCTTCTACCTACGCGCAGGGTGCGTCAGGGCTGATCGTGGCCCCTTCAGCTCCGTTTTTGAGCAGATTTTGTTGTGGAGCCATCTGCCACATTCCCCCCCTCTTTTTTTTTCCTTTTTGCATCATTTCCCTCCTACCGGGATGTTATTGAATAAAGCAGCCGCAGCACCAAAATGGAAGCATTTCCTTCCCTGCTCCCTGCAGCCCCTGCCAGGCGGCACTGGGAGAGGGCAGGAGGAGAGGGATGGAGAAGGGGATGGAGGACAAGGGGGTGGAGGAGAAGGGGATGGAGGACAAGGGGGTGGAGGACAAGGGGATGGAGGACAAGGGGGGTGGAGGACAAGGGGGTGGAGGACAAGGGGATGGAGGACAAGGGGGTGGAGGACAAGGGGATGGAGGACAAGGGGATGGAGGACAAGGGGGTGGAGGACAAGGGGATGGAGGACAAGGGGGTGGAGGACAAGGGGGTGGAGGACAAGGGGATAGAGGACAAGAGGGTGGAGGACAAGGGGGTGGAGGACAAGGAGATGGAGGACAAGGGGGTGGAGGACAAGGGGATGCAGGAGAGATGAAGGGAGGAAAGGAGGATGGTTGTGGGGACAGGCAACGCACCCATTCTTACGGGATGGAGATATTTATAGGATGCTCACACATGGAGCTAATGCTCTGACATTAAATAGTCACTCATCCATGCCCTGACAAGAGCTGTGGATGCTCTGCAGAGCTCCCATCCAGCCTCAAGTACTCCATGATTTTACTGGTAACACAGCCCTGTGAGAACTTTCCTCATCACAGCATCACAGCACGGTGAGAACATTTTCAAAACCTTGGCATCTGGTAAGGGAACATCCAGTAACTCTCTCCAGCTCTGGGCTCCCCAAATTATCATAAGGTAAAAATGATTTGCTTAACGTCAGTCTGTACATAGCTCCTGTCGCGGGAAAAGTAACTTCTACAAAAATAAAAATGAACATTTCCTATAAAATGCACATTTCAACATAATGGGTTCTGCAATTAATGGAGTTCTGGCTCCAAAGCGCAGCCGAAAATGCAGGGTTTTTGTTCATGGCACAACGTAACTGCCCATGGGGGTGATGGGGAAGAGGCACAGGAGGAAAGGATCATTTTGTTAAATAAGAAGAAAATTAATTGTGGTCAGAGGATGCCCGGGCTAGAGCAAAGTCTGCCAAGTCAGTCATTAGAAAAGGCAAAAAAACCCCAATATTTATAATAAATCATCCTCTTCAAACGAGAACATTTTAATCACGAGGCAAGAAACCCAACCCCAGCCCTTCCCTTTGAGAGCCCCAGTCCTCCACAGCCCCACGCTCCTCCAGACGCCCACCCAGCCATATGCTGCCCAGCGCCAAAATAGAGCGCGGTGATCTGCAGGAGCTTGGCAAAACTAAAAAAACATCATCTGAGAAGAGTTTGATGGTAGAGATTGCCTTCCTGGGACGGAAAAACCATTTATTTTAGCATTAGAAAGCACCGGTGCTATTCATGCTATGCATTACGGCCACGCCGTTGGTGTTTTTGTGCTCCTGAGCATCTCCAAATTGCTCCTCCTGCCCAGCTTCCCTGCATGGGAAAAGGCTCTTGGGGACACATTTAAATACCCCATCAACCTGGCAGACAATTTCCAATCCAAAAATAATGCACCATTTGGTATAAATTATATCAATATAAGGATGGAATGCAGTGCAGGGCTGGGTTTGGAAATAAACTTTCCTTATTTAGCGTTGTCAGGCTGACACAGGGATTGAATTATTGAATATCTTCACAACACTGACTATTTAGAGGTGATTGATTCATCCCCAGGTCTGCTTCAAACCAACCCACTTTGGTCCCAGTGCGATTTCTGCTTCCAACCTGCTGTCCCCTGGATGCTTCAAACCAAAAATTCACCATGCGACACCCCAAATAAACCAGGAGCATCCGTGAAAGAGGGGAAAAACCTCATTTAAGTTCACTTACCATCCTATTTTGGTGCTTAAAAATCCCAGTGATCACCAGCTGCCCTGGTATTCCTATTTTTCCCCCATTGGTATCTCAGAGCTGACACTGTCTTTAAACCATATCTACAGTTTTTTCACCCAAATCTAGCTGTGCGTGCCTCTCTGGCGCTTGAAACATCCCCAGCTCCTGTCATGTATTTCGAATTAATGCTCAGCGCCGAACACGAGATCCCTTGAACTAAACATAGCATTCGCCACGGCGGCCTCGCTTCGCGCTGACAAACGTTTCCCACAGACACGGCGGGAGCGCGGGGTTTCCTACAACTGACGCATCCAGGCTGTCAGCGCTGGGGGGAAATCAGCGTTGGGATGGGTCTGACACTATCTGGGCTGTAAAAGTCTTGCTGCACCAGATATACCGTTATATAGACATAAAATATATATTTAAAATTATTTCTATATATAGAATATATACATTAAATATAT
>NW_010168664.1:0-3112 GCF_000695765.1 Mesitornis unicolor
TGCTCAGTTAGGCACTGGGCCTAAACCACAATGGCATCCAACAGCAACGATCTTCAGGCCAAAGAGTTTCTCCAACAACTTTATGCCACAGAAAGAAATTGTGTCGACCAGCCCAGATCTCACCACAGAGGCAACAGACAATTCTCTCTTCCAGAGACTTTTCCCTTGACCCAGGTCTGGCTAAGGCTGTGACTATCTTATTGTGTTCACATTTCTTATTTAAGTATCTTAGTTCGAAAGTGATTATGTGTGAAGTGACCTGAATTCTAGTGTGGCTCACTCATTAGCAGAGACAAATGCTACCAGTGCTATACCTGACGTGTGGATACAAAGCAGACCCCACAATCCATAAGATTGTAAAGTAGGTATGTTTATTCACCGGTGGGCAGCAAGGTAGATTTTTTTCTTAAGACCTTGTGCGCTGAATGCCGCCGCTCGCCGAGGTTATATGCAGTAAAATGTTACATATACATAAGATTTCCCAATACGCCTATACATATGCATGACCTATCCCCACTTCGTATTAAGATTAGTTCCAGGAAGTAATTTCCATAAACTCCTCCTAACTGCGCTTGCGCAGTACCTTCTGGTGGTCATCGTGGAGAGCTTCTTTTCATGACTGCTAGTAACCTTTGCTTGTGCGCAGACTCAGTTGTTCTCTGGTTCTTGCTCAATCCAGGGGGTCGGGTTTAGCCAGTTCTTGAGACCACTCTCTAGTTCTTATCAGTAACTCAAGACTTCTCACTCCACCCAGTCCACACAATTATCAGCACATTTAGTAAGTGATAAGTAATACAGTGTTTCCCAAGATTTCTTTAATCCCTTTTTCATACCAGTGCAACATAAAAGATTTTTAGCTATGCTTCTTTCCATCTGGAAAGCTTCATTTTGGAATATGTGTGAGTGCTGAGAATGCAATTGTAGCCCTTCATGTTTATTTTGCAGTTACAGGAAATGGTCAAAGCAGCTGATTTAATACAGCTCACACTGGGCAAGAAAACATGAAATCCTAATGCCATTTCACCAGCACAAAATAAATAAAGACTTGCTTTCCATCACCCTGTAATGGAAAAGCAGTACCTTGTACACTTACCCAAATCCAGCCAAAGAAATTAAATATTAGATTAAAAATTAAATTAAATGATTGAAGATCAGACATGGAGAATATCAGAAGTTTTCTACAGAGGTTTTTTTGTTGTGGCTTATTTTTTTAATAAAATTGCAGGAATCACTGCCTAGCTGACTATCTAGAATGGCTCCACTGACTGAACAGCCTAAGAGCAAAACAAAGTTGTTTGTTTTCTTCATGCCTGTGACATATTTCTGTGAAAAAAACACTTCACCCATGCTGGATTAGAAAGAGACTCCTACCAGAGATGAACAGTCAGTTGGATTTAGTGGCTCATGTGACAGTGGGTGAATAATATTTGTGCATGTTTTTAGCAAGAAATAAACTCTTAAAAGTCACGATTTCACTGGCTGATGTTTCAAGAGAGTCATACTTCTCCAGCAGTTTTTCTGCCAGTTGAAATCCAATGCTAGTCTGACTGGAAACACCAGAAGTAGGTAAGGGCAAAACACTTCTGCTGAGAAATTTTCTGGGCCTTATCATTTCAAACGAGCTGGTAGAAAGTTTCAAGAAAAAAGTGGCTTTAGTTTGATATCAGGCCTGCTGTGCAACTTGAAGAATAACAGAATCAAACAGAATCATAGAATGGGTTTGGTTGGAAAATACCTTCAGGATCATCAAGTCCAACCATCAAACCCGCTCTGAGTCTGCCAATAGACCATGTCCCTCAGCACCTCATCTACTCTTTTAAACACCTCCAGGGGTGGTGACTCCACCACTTCCCTGGACAGCCTGTTCCAATGCCTGACAACCCTTTCAGTAAAGAAATTCCTCCTGATATCCAGCCTAAACCTCCCCTGGAGCAACTTGAGGCCATTTCCTCTCATACTACGACTTGTTACCTGGAGAACAGACCAACCCACACCTCGATATAACCTCCTTTCAGGTAGTTGTAGAAAGTGATAAGCTCTCTCCTCAATCTCCTTTCTCCAGACTAAACTACCCCAGTTCCCTCAGCTGCTCCTCATAAGACTTGTGCTTCAGACCCTTCACCAGCTTCATTGCTCTTCTCTGGACATACTCCAGTGCCTCAATGTCCTTCTTGTAGTGAGAGGCTCAAAACTGAACACAGTATTCCAGGTGCAGCATCACCAATGCCAAGTACAGAGGAAAGATCACTTCGCTACTCCTACTGGCCACACTATTCTTGATGCAGGCCAAGATGCTGTTGGCCTTCTTGGCCACCTGGGCACACTTCCGGCAGTGCTCTGTCCAGATTTTCCAAAGTAGCCTCCTCTGGATATTCAATGGCTTTACTTACAGCTGAGTTACAAACCTGGATACTGGTATTTTATTTCCCTGACAGAGAACATGACTAGAGTGGTTAAAGTGGTGAAAAAAATATCTTAGGAGTCAACAGCAGGTGAAAAGTAACTGCAAGATTTCTTCACAAAATCCTCACAAGGAAGCTGTTGAAGTACTGGCTGGATGAGCAGACAGTGAGGTGGACTGAAAAATGTCTGAATACTTGGGCCCAAAGGATGGTGGTCAATAGCACAAACTCTGGTTGAAGCAGTGTACCCTAGGGGTGAATACTGTGCCTGATACTGTTTAACATCCTCACTAATGAGCTGTATGATGTACAGAGTGTACCTGCAACAAGTTTGCTAATGACACCAAACTGATACAGTCTGCAGAGAGTCTGATACACCAGAGGGTCATGCTGCCATCCAGAGGTACCTGGACAGGTAGGAGAATTGAGCCAACAGAAACCTCATGCAGTTCAACAAAGAGGAAGTGCAAAGTCCTGCACCTGGGGAGGAAGAACCCCTGGCAACAGTGCATGCTCAGGGCCACCCAGCTGGACAGCAGCATGGTAGAAAGGACCTGGGCATCCCAGTGGACACCAAGTTGAACATGAGCCAGCAACATGGTCTTGCAGCAAAGAATGCCAATGATATCCTGGGCTGCATTAGGAGAAGTGTTGTTGCATTGGGTTTTCTGTGAGGAGGTTTTGGTTGTCTTTGGTAATGGGGGAAGGGC
>NW_010168665.1:0-2933 GCF_000695765.1 Mesitornis unicolor
GAGCTGTCACTTAAGGTTAATGTTAAGGGTCATTCAAGCAGAGTTGTAGCAACATTTGCCACTGGCCTCAGGCCAGTTCTGCCTCTCTGGATTTCTAAGGCAGCCACTTGACTTCTGAAAGTACGCGTTAGTTCAACTGCTGCGCAATAACACAGACCTCTGGCTGCATGGCAAGGACGATGAACGTGTATTCCTCCTTTGCCTCTCTCCTTCAGGTGTCAGAAGGTGCACAACGTGCAATACTTAATTATGAGCTGTGCTATTCCAAAGTCTTCTTGCTTTTGCTTTGGTCAGTTCAGTGGTCTGCACCCTGATGTATTCAGCCTTCTTGATTTTGCTAAAACAGACTGCTAGGGCAGCTTTGGAAGACTCCTGCAGTAGTAACTTCATGCAATTACAAAGTAGATGGGAACTCAGTGGGGATGCTCCTGTTCTGATTTCTTAGATGCACCAGCAGGGAATCAGCCTCGTGCTCTTAACAGCAAGCTTTTAGCCATGCTACTGAAATAATCACAACAGCTCACATCCCAGCTGCCTTTCAGTCCTATTGCCACATCTTTGCTAGGCTTATCCTGAGAGGGGAGCCAACAGAACCCAGGGCAGGAAGTATTTGATCAGCAACTGTGAAAACCTGGCAGCCTCCTCCTGTCACTGAGTCTTTGTCTTGGTCCAAGTCTGTCTTTGACTTTTGCCCCCTGTTTGGTAAACTGCAGCACTGCTTCAAGTAAATGGCTTTGAGATAACAAATGGGAAGTATGTACACTTTTCCTAAGTCCTACTGCCAGTGTAGCTCTGG
Source organism: Mesitornis unicolor (assembly GCF_000695765.1). Lineage (NCBI taxonomy): Eukaryota > Metazoa > Chordata > Aves > Mesitornithiformes > Mesitornithidae > Mesitornis > Mesitornis unicolor. The sequence continues at coordinate 797 of NW_010168665.1, forward strand.
ATCCTATTGAAACAACTGTTCTTTGGGGCTTTGAACAGTGCATCTTGTGTGAAAGAGCAAGGAGAAAATCAGAGATTAACAGTTCTTGAACACTCACTTCTGTGATACCTATGACTATAGGGGAAAGTTTTCCTTTCCTCCCAACATAATGCAATTCTCCTCTCCTGTAATTTAACTTTCCTAACTAAATGTGTAAGAAACTTCACATCCTCATCTTAAAGATGTATGTTGTGTGACTAACTCTTACAAAACCACAGGATTATTACAGCATTATCAAGAAACCTATGGACTTGACCACCATTCAGAAGCGTCTGGAACACAATTACTATACAAAAGCTGCAGAATGTATTGATGACTTCCAGACTATGTTCTCCAACTGCTACATATATAACAAGGTATGCAAAGCACAACCTCTTACCAGAAATCAAACCAACTGAGCAATAGAGAAGTCTAAAACAAGCAAATGGTTATCAGAGCCTGCACTAAATCAATGTCTTCATTCCTTTGTTGGCACTATTTCCACTGATTGGGGGGGCCTTTGTTGCTAGGCTTGACTGAGGCCATATAAACGAAGGCTGGCCTGCTGTTACAACATGGGAGGATACAGTCCCTTGTGCACAAGGATTCTGCCTGTAAAATCTCTGGGTTTTAGTTGCAGAGCTCATGAACAGCAAGCACCGTGTACCTGCTATACAAGTTAAAGCCAGCAACCCTGAGCCACGCTCCACTCCTCTAACGAGTTTAACCCAATGTGAAGTGTGAGCATCTTCCTGTGCTTGGATGTTTGTTGGCTGTGTTTTGGTATCTTTAAGCTTCCAAACATAGGAATGAATAAGGGACTCGCGCATCTGCCCCCTTTTCCCTTTGCTGTGGGCATTAGGTGGATAGAAAGCAAGCAGGACTGTGCAATGGGACAGTGGGAGAAAGAGAATGTCATTAATGAAGCAACTTGGGAGTAGAGGGGGATGGCAAGGACTCCTAGACCTATCCAATACTGGTGGCTTGTTTCAATCTGTTGAGGCAGGTTGCTGTCCAGTGTTTATTTTACAAGGCAGCCCTCCGTTACTGCAGCCTCCCCTTCACTCTCAATGTTACTGACTCTCTTTTGCAGCCAGGTGATGATATTGTGTTTATGGCCAGAGAACTAGAAAAAGTGTTTAGGCAGAAAATAGCTCAAATGCCACCAGAAGAAAGACCAGTGATTCTGAACAAAGGAAAGAGAAAAGAAAAGAAGCCAGAAGGTAAGGCCTGTACTCTATGTTGAACTGTAAGCATTTTAAACAAGACTTGGATACAGAGAATCCTCTGCAGCTTGTCACAGCTCAACCCTGGAGCAGTCGGGGTGTTCTCCACTCGTCCCAGCACGTATCAACTAAATGGCTAGAAAGCTTTAGCAGATTCAGTGCAGCCAGAACATTTTTTATAGGTACTAGCTACATCTCCTATTTTTGACTAATGAAGTGTTGAAGAGGGGAGAAATGACAATTAGAACTAACAACTTCATCAGTAGATAATGGCACAACCTCAGAGGCAAACTTCAGCTGCAATGCAGTGCTCTTGCCCACAAAAAGGACAATTCAATGAAGACATCTCAGACTTAGGAGGAAATAGCGTAGTAAGTGCTTGAAGCAACGTTGGGAAGCCTCATTGCAAGAGGACAGGCAATTTGCTGCAACTTATTACTCATCATTGACTTCCTATGTCTTTTTCTTAAGTGCTCTTATGACCTGTTTCACTCTTAAAAAGTCCTGGTTTTACATCTAAGCTCTCATCACTGCCAAAGAGCACATATCTGTATTGATAGAAGTAAGACGATGCAGTGCCTGGAATCACATGTGTCTCCCAATGGGTGACTCTGAAGATCTCCAAGGTAGATCTCCACACTGGCCTGGAGGTGCTGCTGTCAGCTGAGGAAATGTTAGCTATGTCTTGAGAGAGCTGCAAAGCTTCTTCAACCTGATACCTCTTCAATATTTGCTATGGAGCAGTGATCTTTGCTAGCTCAGTTCTTACTGGATCACTTCAGACACTTCTTATTTAGCTAAGTATGCACCCCTCGGTACAATATTCTAGCTGAGGTACTATCAGTGCTGTTTAGAGGAGGCCACCGATGCTGCTCTATGGAACAATGATCTCT
>NW_010168666.1:0-26523 GCF_000695765.1 Mesitornis unicolor
ACCGAGCGATTCTGTGATTCTGTGAAGTACAGAACATGATTGCAAAGAAGTCACTATATTATGGGTCACCAAACAGGTTATGTTCAAATGATGCTCATGATGATGATGATCACATGTGCTTAGAAAATTCTAACTCTGATGTTATGAAGTGCATTGGCAAGTGAGTACTGCCAATAAATAATGTGCTGTAAACACAACATTTACAAGAGTCTGGAGGAATGTGTGTGAAATGGAATCTACAACTCACAGAAAGCCATCACATCCCTCCCTCTTTCTCCCTGAGATACAAAAGGGTAGAAAAATCACACAGACAATGAGTCTGTTGAACATCATCTATTTGCATGCTGGCAGTAGAGACTGACAGTTAAATATCTACATCAGCAAGAGCTACTGTGAAATATATTTTCACTACCTTGAAAAGACTTCTTTTATCTTATTTTTCCACAATGCTTATAATCTTTTCTATGATGACTGCAGTGACAAGGGATGATGAGAGAGTAAAATAAAAATTCATTATCTTTTCTGAGCACTTAATACTGTCTACATACCTACACTGAAGAAATGGAACAGAAATTGGTTATTTCAAATTTTCCACAGAATAAAACATTCTCAAATCTTTTGGAAGGAAGATCTTATATGAGGATGGGAGGTGACAGAAGACACTAAGTCAACACTGGTGTAGTTTAGATAACTTCCTAGCTGAAGGAAGGATAATAAACTCATTATCTGCTTAAAGAGCTTCTGGAGAATTCCAAGATCACAACAAGGTAGCAATATCTAACATGGGTTCCAGAGATTTCATCAAAGGCATATTTTTAAGTAGGAGGGATGTGGGAAGATGAAATTTCTTTGAGATTGAAGTTAGGCTGAAAGAGTAACTGCAGGCTAGATCACAGTTTCTAGTACCATGTCTACGACAGTCAATAGAATAGCCAAGAAACTCAACATTGAAGGAAAATGATGTTACTGAGAACTGGACTGGTACAAGGATTGTATTAAGGATGATCATACTGTAGAAATCTTCATTAAGATACTTAGCTTTTCTACTATATTTTAGTGTGATTTGCTTCCAGAAGGAGTTCCCAAAGTTTGCAACAACTTGTTATTTAGACAAGAGTTTAGTGGAAGAACTACAAATAATGATGACAGGCTTCTGTAATTCTGCAAAAGTTGACAAATATTTCTGAGAAACATCTGGTGAGAAAAGGAACTTGATTTATGCCAATGCTTTGATGGTACTAGATCAAGAATTTCAATTTTTGCAATGAACAAGTGGCTTGAGGTTAACTGCAAATTCTGAACCAGTCAGCTCAGCTGATACGACCAGTTCTAACAAAGAAAGAGCCAGAAAAGTCAATGGGTTACATTTCCAGTGAACATGGCAGACACTGAATGCCACATATATGGAATTCAGCCGTCATAAGGATTGGCATATTTCCTTACAGTCTGAAAACTGTTACTGGAGAGGTCCTGTCAAAGGAAAAGCTAAAAGGTGACAGCTAGCTGCTAAAGACAAGCAATGGAATATACACATACTTAATTTGAATGGTAAGATTCAAAGATGGAACAACTAATCATAGTGATAAATAACTGAAATCAGCTATCAAGATATGCTGGAGTGCATAGAAAATTCCTTGCACCACAGAATTTGCAAATTATTTTTCATTGGGCTGTAGAACTAACAACAGCAAGAACAGATAGTAAATAATTTCTAGCTACAACAATTAACTATTTTGCAAACTCATAAATAAAACATTAACAGTACATTGATTTACACATCCCTACTGCTTTATTTTATAAACATTAGTTCTTTTGCTCAATCTATAAATAAAATAAAATCTGTTCAAGTAGCTACTCAGCTAAATTATCTGAGCTGTATCACTTTTCCTAAACCAACACATGGAGGTATACTGTAAGTCAATCTCTTGTCTGCCAAAATAAGGCAACATTATCCCTCTTAAGAAACTGCTACAAACACAAGAAGGGTTTTACTGTCAGAAGTTAGATGAGATGTTGTGTAACACAGCACCATGGCTCCCCAAAGGTGGCTGCTGTACTATTGCCTTAACAGTACCACAACCAGCTGGGAATTGTTGCCACAGAAAACCCGGAAAATTTTGTTGACGTTTAGGAAATATTGAGACTAGAGAAACTACTAAAAACCCCTGCATTTTATCATTTTTAAAAATATATTAATATATTTTCTGTGAAGGAAAATTTCTGTGCTCCAAATGACACAAAAGGAACATGGCAGAGTGATCTCGCAAAGATTTTCTTTAGTTACGATTTCTCCTAAGATTTTAACACAGGGTAGATCAACTGGATCACCTGAATTTATTTTTAATCAGAAATCAAATTCTACATAATACTAGCACATGATCTTCAAACCTACTCAAAGGTACAAGTTAATCATGTTAGACTGGATAAATAAAACAACTGTAAATACCTTTTTCAATGTTTAACATCATGCAACTGTTAGCCTTTTATATGTGATAGTTGTACGGACAATAAGAAGTTTCTGCAGAGTACCTGTTGTGGTGCTTACCTGGCTACATGATTAATTACAGGAGCAAAGTTTGTTGGTCCATAAAGCTGTACAGATTTTAGACTCCTGTAATATGCCTCCATTACACCATCAATTCCATGGCAGTATGGATTTTGAGGGTTTCCATTCTAATGAAAATAAGATATGATTAATCACTAAAAGTAATTATGAAGCAAAAATTATGTAGGTTAGCGAACATTTTTAAATGGCAAAGATTTAAGCATTCTAAACTCTTGAGAGAGTTTACTGCAAATGCCCAATGTAAGTGCCAGGACTGGTTGCCAGTGTTAACTGTCCAGGGAAGGGGGTTCTAGAAGCCTCATGCTGAATGCAGTCTGAATCACTGGAACCGGTTCCCAGACATAAATATCATCTTAAATGGAATTAAACAGTCTTTCTTACCTGGAACAGTAACAGGCATTTCCCTGTGTGGATTTAAGGTGTGAATTACAGGGCAGATGTAAAACTAGAATCATGCTTAGGAGCACAATTCTGCCCCAGTGGATTTATTTTAAAAATGTGAAAAAAAGAAAGGATAGCCAGATCCTGATGTTCATAAACTATGTGAGTAGAAGGTAAGCTATAAATGTTTCATTGTTTTGGTACAATGTTTCTGCATTGGAAAACTGATTTTTGACCTTGTAGAAACAGATGAAGAAACAGGAACTTATTCTTTGGGAACCCACTGAAATGGCTGGGACTGTAAATTCTTTGGGTAGGCATTTTACTACCTATCTCCATAATGACTCTATAATGAGGAGACATTATATTTTTATACTATTTATATATACAATTTACAGATGACAATACAAACATATAAGCTAAATGCCAGATTAATGACCCATGTCAGTCCACACAAATGACCCATGTAAGGCTTCAGAACCTTCCAAATCACCTTACTCTCCTTCATGTGTCAACTCCTCATAGGCTTAATGTGCCAGTGTCTCATTCTGAGGTAGATGATACCTCCCTAGAGGGGAATACCTAGAAAAAAATCTAGAAAAGCAAAGAGGATTTTTCATGGAATTGATCTAGGATGTTAAAGAGAGTTCTGAGAACACTGCTTAGCATTACATGGGAGACATCTATATATGTTTATATACAGAAGAAGGAAAAAAAGACTGGTTCTTTTCCTGTGTAAAAGCACCACAATGCCTCATGAACTAACTGAATTAATTTTAGAAACAACTTTTAAAGCTGTAAGTAGGAATAAATCTGCTGTTGTACTAGCCTTAAGATTATATGTATCGATATGTTTGAACTTGCTACATGGAAGTCCAAATAATGTCTGTGATTCAAATGAATATCTGCAATTGCACCTGTTTTAAATTACTATCCATGTGGAAAACCGTTCCTTGAGATAAGACCTGTGACATTGTTTTCTAGCACTGACCGAGAGAAGAAATACACACAGATCTACAATCACCAGTCTTCTGCCATGTCTTTGCCTCTATGTAGTTAAAATTCACCTAATATACCTAAACTTGCTGTAATTCTGACAACTTTATCCTACTCACAGAAGAACAAAAAAAACTCAAAATAAGCAAGTAGATAAACATCCACACTAATCACAAGCATCAGTTATAACACATCAACTTTCGTGGCAAATCCTATTAGCTTTTAGGTTTGTAATTTAACTAGCACATGGAGCAGTCTCGGATTTGTCACCTCAGCTTATAGTCCACTTACTTATCTCTATGTCTCTAAACGAGCAGCTTGTAAAAGATAAAGAGATTCCAGAAATGAGAGGGAACAGTAAGAATAATAATGAAAGATTAACTTGGATCGTGAGTCACTCGCTTCTTAAGATAAATTAGCTTCAATCTGAATTCTTTCAAGCATCTGTTTCTCATGCTGTTACAGCAGAGATTAAAGACGATTACTTTTCTTTATTGCTATTTTTGGCCTACAGGGACTTATTGACTCTGGATTTCTCTTAGTAACTTCACTATGATGAAAAATTTTGAAGCAGCCTTTTAGATAGCAGAATTAGCACATTTTCTGTTTTTTACTTGTCCAGTAATTGCTTAAGACTGCAACTTTGGCTCCCAAAATTTTGTTGTAGTAAAGAAATTCAAATAATATAGAAATATTTATTTACTTACCAGTGCAAATTCATGTGATACTCTTCCATCTGGAGGCAGTCTTGCTCCAAAACCTAGGGCTGGGAACATTTTATCACTATCGTAGTCCTGAATTATTTCACCTACTGCTTTCAGTGCCATGCCATAAGCATTCAGCTGATAGGGATTCATGTAGTGCAGTGAAGTAGGCTGTGAAGGGTTACCTGTTGAAGCAAGGATCAGGTTTACTTTAAAACTGAATCACTTCAAAATTTTCTCTCTTAAAAATGACAGAAATCTAAGAAAGCAGAAATTGAAAAGAAAATATAATTAAAAGCAAATGAACTTATATCCTATATATATAACTGTGGCTATATGTTTTAATAGGTTAACAGCAGTAGCTTTATCAGCATTGAAAGAGCAGCAAGAAACTGTGATTAGACTTGTAAATTTGTGTAAATTTATAGTATGATATAAACTTTTATGATGAAATTTACAAAAGTATTACGACATTTTCAAAGCAGTTTTGGAGGAAGATCAAAACCTATCTCTGCTCCACCCCACTTCAGCCTCACTCCACCTGATACTCCTTTCTTTTGGCCCTCTCAGTGAAGTCTTTTTAGTTAGACAGTTTTCACCCAGCAATAATAAAGAAACAAAAAAAAATCAGAAAGTACACACATACTTGCAAACTGCTCAAATTTATTCAATTTTATATGTAGCTTTTTCAATTTTTATCTGTTCTGTTTGCCCTGCTTTTCAGGACAGGAATTGGCCTCTGGTCTGTTGCTCCGCAAAATGGAATCCTGAATTCAGGTGATGCCAGGTATACGGATAATTAATAATAAAATGAATTTAAACAGAATACCGATATAGATTCATACAGACACACATGTACACTTAAAAATGAACACAGCACATACATACACAAGACATACATTTTTATTCTTACCATTTGAGGCTGTGAAATCAATAGCCACTGTGAAATTGATTTGGGTTCTGTAGGAAAAGCAAATACAAATCTGATTAATAGTCTTACTGTTACGTGCAAAAATAAAGAAGAGATGATGAAGTTGTTTGTGGACAAACTGTAGGACGCTAACTTTCTAATAGAGTAAATAAACACTGAAAGTACTCTTTTATAAGGTTCATGCCAAGAGCTAAACACTATCTTATTGACACACTGAAACTATTACTTTACTCCATCCTTCTTTTTTCCATTGTTTATGAAAACTCTGAAATCATTAATAAGGTTATTAACATCCATAAACATTATCAATTAAACAGTAACACGGATTTTTCCTTGGACAGACTTTAGCCCTAGTCATGGAAGACACTGACAAGGGAAGCAGGCTTTTACTAATCTGCTCTTTTTCTTACAACTAAAACTGTGTCTTCAATCAGAACATGTCTGAAAGCATCCTATGCATAAAACCTTTGCACAGGACATCATAGGTTTTGGCAGCAGATTTCTTTCATGTGAACATAGTCAGTATTTTGAGTGAGTGTATCACTCAAAAAAATTATTGGAATACAAAAGTAAAATTTGGAAGCAGGAATATAAAGATCTGTATTAGGAGCAGTAGTTAAATAAAGCCATTATCACGCATGGATCAGTTGTTAGAATAGATTTATTGTCAGAAAAATTAATCATTACTAGACTTTTACAGAGAGACAATCCAATTAAACACAGTTCTGTTCCACAGCTTCCTTCAGGACAAAATCCTGTTGTTCTGGAGATAATCTCTAGCTAGTAAGACTGTCAGGAAAAGAGTTTGTATGACCTTGAAAATTGACTTTTTACTCAGATTGAATCTTTTACATCTTCCTTCAAAATTTCTGCCTCTCAGTCTGTGCAACTATGAACTTAATGACCAAATTAGCAGAGATTAAAGCTCTTTGAGTGTTACTGAACAGATTTAACTCATGTACATTTAGATTAAACAGCAACAATCTGACACCTGGCCTTGCAGTAGTGGTTTTACTGCTCAAAGTGCCCAGAGAGAATACTATTTATTTCAAAAAAAGCTAGGTATGAAGAAAATCCACATGGAATCAGCCTGGAATATGTCCAAAAACACTGTGGCTTCAATACGGACTTCGAAAAAAAACCAAAACAGTGAAAGCTGCTGCAATCTCTGAGAAGTTCAGAGACCGAAGCTTTATGAAGGAAGTTTTCTGCCAATACTTCTGCATTCTACCTCATGCAGTTTCACCAAAAAAACTGTAACGGCATGACAAGTCAGACTGTGTTTGATTTGTACCTTACGGCTGCTAAATCCCAATGTCCTCCTGCACTGTCATTAACTGTAAGAATAAAGATGCTGAGAAGTGCATGTCAACTGGTTTTCTACCACCATCACTATCATGTGCAGAAAAGTTCTCTTTCAAAGATAAGAACAGGTTAGGAAAAACAAGAACAATAAAGTCTAATACAATACAATTTCTAGATTTATAGAGTCCTTATAGGCATTGTTAAGCAAAACTGCTTTTGGGCTATAATCTCCTGGTACGTAAATTTTAAGGGCTTTGGTGTGGTGCAATGTTTGAAGAACAAAACAAGACTCCTCCAAGCATTACATGTCAGGTACATCAAGTACAGAAATCCTTCAGTGTGCTGAAGAATGTGTCACTGAGGAAAAAAAACCTCAAACAGCTTTTCCTCTGCATAAGAACAGCAAAACTTATTTGTAAACTCATTTCCTGGATCAACTATTCTCATCCAATTGGTAAGAAGAAATAAGAGTTTCAAGGATTCTGAATTCAAGACAGAAACAAAAGAAAGCACAGTAAAAGAATATTTAAAAGGAAAATGGTTAACAAAGTAAAAGAGAAAATATTAAAACCACATCTAATGGCAAAAAGAATCATGTCAATTTTCATGTGGCTACAGGTAATAATTGACAGCATCAGTTTCTGGAATATTCCTCAAAGTGGTGTATCTGTATTAAACGTATAAAAAAAAAATACTGCTCCAGAGAAGAGAAACCCATCTGGTAAACTAGAAAAACTCCATCTCCAATTTACAATCCACTGTAATCTGGACTATGATTTTTGTCCAAGCAGAAGAGAATGCATGTTACAGTAACTGCTAATTTGACAGCTATAAAAATGATGTAAATTAAGATCAAAACAGATGTAGACATCTCTAGAATTTGTTTCCCTTTGTATGTATGATACTGCTATAGAAAAACATGCAAGAACTTAAACCAATTACTTGATTTAAACAATTTATAGATGATTGTACATAGATTAGATTTCAGTTTCCTAAATTTAGCTTCCTAATGTTATTTTAGAGCCCCTAGGGCTTATACTTACTATAGAATGGAAATTTTTGGAAGTCTAAAATGGCATTAAATGCCTATATAGTTCAGGAAACTGGATCTAACTCTTAATGCAGCTGTCACTTTGTATTATGGACTCAGGACCACAAAGAACATCATTCATGTCTTAGAGAGACCCAGGAAAGCTAGGACATACTCTGTTAAGGCAAACCTACACCGTGATGGCCTTATGTTTTCAATGGCCATCTTGTTCCATATATCAGACAACATATGTATGGAGAAAAGGAGGCTCAGGGGAGACCTTATCACTGTCTACAACTACCTGAAAGAAGATTGTAGCGAAGTGGGTGTCGATCTCTTTTCCCAGGTAACAAGCGATAAGACAAGAGGAAAGGGTCTCAAGTTGTGCCAGGAGAGGTTTAGATTAGATACTATGAAACATTTCTTCACTGAAAGGGTTATCAAGTATTGGAACAATCTGCCCAGGGAAATGGTTGAGTCACCATCCCTGGAAGTATTTAAAAGATGTGTAGTCATGGTGCTTAGGGACATGGTTTAGTGGTGGACTTGGCAGTGTTAGTTCTATGGTTGGACTCAATGAGCTTAAAGGTTTTTTCCAACCTAAATGATTCTGTGATTATGTACCAGAAATATCCCTCTGAATATAATCTTATGGAAAAGAGACATTGAAATCTAAGTTACACAAGACATCAGTGTTCATCAGTGAAGAAAGTATCTTAAAAGGAACAGTAACCTTCACCTCACAACCACGGAGCAGCCATTTTGTTTGTTTCTTTAGGAGGGCAAGGTGAAACCTATCATTTTCTAATAAGAGCTCTAACAGCACTGATATACATAAGGGAACAAACTAAGCCTGGATGAAGCTTTTGACTAGGCTTGATAACATTTGTAACAATTAGGGATTTTTTTAAACAGCACATTGGAAGGAAACATGAATTTCCAAGTTTCCTCCTGTGGGTTCTGAGTGACAACCAGCTGGTCTGTTAGCAGGGGGGAGATGTTTAAGGTTTGAGGACCACTTACTGTGCACAGCTCTAAAACAGAGCTAATGGAGTAACTAACGCTACCAAAAGGCTGAATCCTCTCCATGGCATTTAAGTCCCCAGTGACAGTTATTTTATAATTTCTTCTTTGCAGATGCTTATTTGGCCAAATGTTGTATCAACACAAAGAAGATTTTTCTGATAAATGATTGAGATCTTCCTCTTATATAGTCTCATTATCCTTATTCTCCAAGGATACAAGAAATATATGGTAAAGCCTCCAAAATATGTAGCTATCACAGCTCTTGCTTCATAACTGTATCACACACTAGGTCTCCAAACATCAAATAAGTGCACCACTACATATATATATAGAATAGCTATCATGAAAGGAGTTCTAAATTTCCATTTTGACCATCGATGATGCAGTACAGTTCCATTCAAAATGTATGTTGAAAACCCTTAGAATCCAAACAACATGCGGGTGTTCATTTCTAAAAACCTGGATAAAGGTAAGGGTTTTAACATGATGGGAGGAAAACATTTCCTCTTATCTTCCACTAATCTGGGACAGAAGAGATGACTTTATATTTCTGAGTTCCAAAATTATTCAGCTCCTGAATTTTATTGATTTACAAATGCCTAGAGTAACTTGTTAGCTCTCTCCCCATTCTAATAAGACAAAGAGGCTAGAAACTTATAGGTATTTATAATATTTATTTATATTTCTAGTTAGAGTATAAACTAACTGTTTGAAAGTCATTCCTGTAAAACAGGACAATTTGAATTGCATTCCTCTTCAAGGCCACATCCCTTACATTCCTGAGCTTATTCATGTATTTGGAAGTGTTTTGATAGGAATAGTTATTAACTGGTAGGTGGCAAGGGAAATCTGATTTTGAAATATACATTGATTTTTAGCACAACATACCAATTTTAAATGTGGGAAGGTCAGGGTGGCAAAATGGGTGATTAAGTATTAAGATGTAAGGAAAAGCCAGTTACTAAGTTGGCAGCACTTGATGTAATATTCAGATGCAGAAGCTACATCCACCTCTTTCCTGCCACACTACTATAAAATCCAGTGTTATGTAGTAAGATGAAATTAGAATTTAAAGGCAAACTTCTATTTCATTCCTCTTCTATTAAAAATAATAGTCCCATTAATGATACTTATAATGGAATATCCCAATTAAACAGATGCAGACTCAAAACATAAATGAAATCAATACTGTAATTCCAATTTGTCACAGTTAAAGCCGTCAAGGTTTCTATTAATCAGTATTTGTTCTAGACACCCCAAATCAATTACAGTGGAAGTCCTAAACATGAAGTATTTCATAAACATCAATTTATGGAAGAGCCAATACTGTGCCTATTGCAGCATCAGTGTTTTCTTTCCCTTGCTTAATTAAATGGAAGAAAGATAGGGAACTGAAAAACCAATTTTGGAGGACACACTTGATGGGAAAACAGACTGATTAATGACAAAATCTTCTCTTTCCTCCTCCTTCAGAATCTGACAACTGGACTGTAACTGCTATGTAGTAGTACTAAATGAGCTGAATGAAGGAAGAGAGAAGCCGACAAAATCGCTCTGAGTCTCAGCCTTCTGGTAATGTTTGCAAAACCGTATATGTTGCAGAAAGAAAGGTAACATTTTATACAAGTACTTCTACAGTTTTCACCGGCCTGTACGTAGAAATAACCATATGAATCACTAAGCAAGACTCTATATAAAAAAATTAAATTATAAGTATTACTGCTCATACTTTTAAGCACAGAAAATTCTACTGAATTATACTCTTTTTATATAAAAGAGAAGAAAAAAGTTTAATGGGTAATTATAAATACCAAAGGTTGACTTTCAGTTACAGAATTAAATACAAAATATCACTAAGAACAAAATATTTGTATTCAAAATTTCTATTATTTATCTATAGAATGTTGATAATTAGGTTAACCTGTATTGTAACATCTCAGTGAGAAATGTGATAAACCAACCTAAAAATACTACATATGTACACGCTGTATTTTTTTCTTTCCAAATTTAAATATAAAACTTAATTCCTCAGGTCTCTTATACACATTCTTCTTGTAGAGATAAATTTTGAATGAATGGGGAGTAAGACTATCGTGGCGTATATGTACAGCACTCTTCAAAGAACAAACAGCTACACTAGACATAAAACTGTTTCTTCATGCATTTGTATATACATATACTTCATCCAACACAAACTTTTGGTAAATATGGACGGATGACCACATTCTGTTTCTGTTAAAGCTCACAACAGGAATGTTCCTGAAAAAGGCAACACCAGTCCTAATAAAAGTAACTTGTTTCTCTCAAACTCTAGGATTCCATACTAAAAGAAGAACACTTGCACAAATCAGAAGGGCTCCACAACAGATTGACAATGACTGTTCATACAGAAATCACATGCAGAACTTTGATGCTCCAAGTACTCTTCTGTTACCTCAAGTATTTGTCCATCTGTTACTCACAGAGATTCAAAGCACGCACAACAAGCCATACAACTAACTGGAAATCAACTAAAAAATTAAAGAAATAGCTGGTTTCCTAACCACGGCAATAGGTGCCTCAGGAACAGCTTGTCAAGCAAACCTGCTGACAGAATTCTCTACAGCACATAGAGTCAACATATTCTTCAGATGTTAAAGATGCAGCAGTACCTTGACAGCATGCCTGACCTATATTAGGAAGTTTTACCTTTGCTAAACTGTAACAGATTCTGATGCAGTCGACAACTGAATTAATTCCTCTCTGAGGAGACACTGTAGGATCCAAAGAGTGCAAACATAAAGAAGTATTCCAGCAGCAGTGTTTCCAGTTAACTGAACTGAACTGGAGGTAAGGATAGCAATTCTTCAAGAGCTTGATAGTTTGCAGTCCTGAAGCATTTTGGAATGAAGTGCAGGGATCCTAAGTGTACTAAAAAGTCTTTTAATGGCCCTAAACAGAGTAATCTCAGCCCTCTACCACATGCCCCACCATTGGCTCAGGACCCCCACTTCAGCTCAGCCTTCAGTCCCTGCCTGAGCTATGGACTCCAGCTCAGCCAAGCCCATGCCTGGCCGTGGACTCGATTAATCCAGACTCTGACCCATGGACTGGCTTCCTGGCTTGATCTCCCTGCCCTGATCTCCCTGCCCTGATCTCCCTGCCTTGTCCACTACAAGCCTGTCTGGCAATTGCTGGACCTGATCCTGACCCAGATCTGTGTTTTGCCTTCCTGGCCTTATCACCACAAACTTCCCTGATGATCTGGACTCCTAATTGAGCCTGGCCACCATCCCTGGGCCTGCCCTGCTTGCCTTGCCCACGTCCTGTATTAATTGGGCCCTGGTTGGTGACACCCTGCCCTGCCAGCCATGCTACCCAGCTCCACTCCCAGCTCTCCAGCCATTCTCGAGAGAGACACAGCTCCTTCCCTCCACTAATGTGTCCCACTACTTACACAGCCCGGTGATGGGGCTATACAACTCCCTCTGAAGGTCACCCATAACCCACCCTGTGTACCATACCACATTGTGATATCCAACAATCAAATCTGAAATGTTGCAAAGGCTCTGCATCCTATTCAAATGAGAAAATAACGTTCAGCCACCAAAAAGCAAGCAAATGAGCAAGACAAATAACAAATTTCTCCAAAGATACCAAATAAGAATTTTAAAGAGAATACATCTACATCCATGTTAAAAACCTTAATTAAGCACTCACATTTTTAAGTACTATGCATTAAGTATTCTTGTCAGGTTTAGTATTAATGAGTCAAAAGACACAGTGTTTTGAGATACACAACAGACTGAATTCACCCTTAGTGAAAATATTTATTTTCTTGGATGGAGATCAAACAGCAGGGAATTTGGATTTTCTAAGTTACCAGTTCAGTATGGAGCACAACCTGAGGCTGCTGTTTTTCAAAACCTTGAATGCAATAGCAGTCGACATAGCTTAATGACAATTTATCTGTAGCTAACAATTAAGATTGGGGGCGTCACTTTAACTTAATGAACTTCAGTGATGAATGTGGTAAGAATAAACTTTAAACACATTTTCATCTGTAGGATTACCACTCTTGGGAACAAAGGCAGAGCCCTATATTGCTACTGCCACAACACAACACAACACAACACAACACAACACAACACAGACTTCTTTTTTATTTCAGCTGGAGCCTGGTTGAAGACTGTTATAAAACAAAAAAGTAAATTGTTTCTTCACAGTCAATAAATGCTCTAATATAAATGTGGACCGTATATTCAGATTATATGCCTCAAAAATGAATATTAAGTGCCTAGGAAAGTATAACAAATTATTTCCATTTATCTTAGAGAAGAATTGTGTTCTGACAGGGAAGTTAAGAGCCAGAAATGTCTGAGATTCAATCTCATTTCCAGGCATGTTCTAGGGTAAGCCATTTGATGCTTCTGTCTCTACTTCCCTTTTGGAAAATAACGATAAATGAGCAATTGTGTTACAAATTTTACATAAGTAGTATTGAAAAAATGTCTTTAAAGGGGAAAGGCTCCAAATAAATGCCAACATTAAATGCAACACAGGTGAGTGTAATGAGAAGAAATAATACAGTATTTTACTAATACAGTAGTATATAGAAAATTCCCATTTGGTTAATCCAATTTTCACTGGCTTATCAGAGGTCATTACTCAGTCTCTGTGTTTTAGTACTAACACTTATTCCAACATAAGTGAAGTTCCATAACTTAACTTACATCAATAGCTATCTGCAGGCTTTATGTAGAGAAGTACAGCCTCTAAAATGAGGAAACAATACAGCTCTTTACAGATACCTGGAGTCATCATATGCAAAGTACATATACAAATTATTAGTGGATTACAATGAGACTGTGAAAAGAAGAAAGGTTTGTTGCCAATCACATACCCGCCTTTAATATAGTCAAGGAATGAAACTTCTGTTTCAATTAGGAAGGAAAGCAATGTTACCTGAAAGCAAATAAGAGAGTTAGATGTGAATTGTCATTTCCCAGTTGAACAAGTGAACATAAGCACAAGTTGAACATAAGCACAATGTTTTTGGAGCTCTATCCTTAAGATGTAATTTTCTACATTATTAGGGAAAAAAGAAGATTTAAAAAATATGAAACCATTTCAATAGGCAATTCTTGAAACAGAAGAGACAAATTTGGAAATACACTACAATTGCCTTTTTTTAAATTACTTTTTTGTATTAAGCAAAAGAAAGGGATAGAAGATTGTATTCCAGGGCAGGTTACCACATTCATGTCTGCTTTTCGCTGTGCACTACATCTACACACAAGAATGCAAAAATCCAATAAAATATATGTATATATGAAATACATTACAATTTTTAAAGTAGAATATATAAAAATGCAAAGGTAAGAAATTTCTTCAGTCCGAGCTTTCATCTTCAGAAATGGTACAGGTCCAAAATGCAGACAGTGGTCTAAAGGTATTACTGACAATTCCAGCACTCGAGTCACAGAAGTATAAACTCAAGTGGAAAAGATCCAGCATTTAAGATCTTCATATGCCACACAATGTTTATGAAGCAAGGAATTAAATCCAAATTATTTTCATTTTATTTAAAAAATGACCAAAAAAACTCTCTCACAAGTACATCAGGCAGTCATTGAAAACTGCTTAAGTAACTACTCAAAGGAAATTCACTGATAATGATACAAGGAATAAAAAGGGGATGAAAGTTTGTCAGAAAATTTTATTTGCCTCCAACTCCAGCAAAATATAAAAACTGAAAATATTGCTATATTGTAAACTTGGACTCAGAATGAGATTACTCGCAGTAATTTCGTCTTCTATCCTACCTTCTTCCTCACAGGTTCTCTGTGTTTCTTAGTGACTTATAAAGTTGAAAAGCATCAAATTACCCTTCTAGTTGAGAATAGAAGACCATAACGAAGTTCTATCAGACTATCAGTAGCACAGTTTTGTATATAAGACTGAAATTTCTATGCATTTTTTCACTGGACACAGTCATTGTAAGGTTTCATCTGTTACTACAGCTGGTCATGTTGTTCCTAATTAGTTTAAGCAAATGTTTTCAGTGAATCTGATTTTAAAAGGTAAAACATGGAAACACAACACTCTTCCAAAGTGGCCAGTGTTTACTTCCATACAGACAATGTCTACCAATATTCCAAGTCTTATAGAATGAATTTTCAATTTCACTACTTTTCTTTTTCAAAACTAATAATGTATTCTGAAACATTTCTGCTTAGTATGTAGTTTGTCCGTCTGAATTTAAAATGACTCCTTAAGTAATAACAAATTGACACGGCTACTGTAGGCACATAGTCCGTGAAAGCAGCAGTGAGGTAGCAGTCAATGATCTATATCCACTTTACTTAAAGTTTTCCAGAAGCCAACTTCCCATTAGTGAGAATGATGGTCTTGGTGCCTCATCTGAAAATTTAGAAATCCGTCAGATAAAGAGTATCTTGGCTGAATGACAGAAACAAAACAAAACTGCAGGCAAACACAAAGGAAAGTGAAAATTTGGAGAAGCATAAGGGAAATCTGAAGGACTAACAGAAGTAAGGGAAAAAGGGGGCAAAGAAGACTTGATAAAGAAAGTAAGTTACAAAACTAACAGTAGAGAACACTGGTAGAGAAGGAAAGAGGAAAGAATATTGTTAACAGCTGTTTATTGGAAATTTCCATGTAACTTGAGACAGAGGATAACAAGATACAGTTGATTCTGTCTGTTCAAACATGAGTAAAATATGTTTTTTTCAAATGTAGACAGATGCACGTAAAGGTGTTAAAATACTTAAAAACGAAAATCACCAGGAAAATTGAACATGTAAATGCATTTTTTCTGCTCTTCTGTACCCTAAGCCAGATTTCATATCTACAATTTTGAGTAGATTTACTTTTAGTATTAATTTAAAGCAATCACTTTTCATAAGTTTCTGACTCACTAATTTAGCGTAACAGAACTTTAATGCTAAACCGTAGTAAAAGGAACACATTAGCAAAAAGTAAATTACCTAATGAATCAGATCTTGTAAGGTAAATTTTCATGGAGAAGTTGCTTCTGCCTATGTTTTAACAATTTAAAGCAGAGGTACAAAATAAGTGTTTCTTTTCCTACTGATGAACAGACTTATACAAGAATGCAAGAATGTTAACACATTCCTCCAAGGCTAGGGTTCAGAATAAAAGCTGCCCTACTGACGTCAGTGGAACTGTTCATGTGGAAAAAACCCTAAATGCTGGATGTGCTTTCAAAAAACATATATCTGATCATGTTTTCAAACCTATACAAGTCTTCAAATTAAATTTAAAAATAAGATTTTCTTTTAAAAGTGTAGAAACGTTTTAGATAAAAATTAGTAGGGTTCAGTCCAATAATTTAAAGAATCTGACTGAAATTTTGGTATAACTAATTTTGTAAAACATGGACAACTTAACAGCAGACTTGGACACAGTTTTTATCAGATTCTTCAAATTAAAAAATTCTGAAAATGAATGCTGTCTAAGAGTAAATTTGTTGTGGGCTTCAAAGAAGGTTATATTCTAATCCTATTAAATTACAAGTCAACTACGCTCTCTTTCAAGAGAAAAGCAAAGCATCCAGTAACATAAAATACATTTACTTACTGTTCCAGAATTAACATACTTTTTCTTTTTTCCTTTTTTCTTCGGATTTATTACCTAGAAACACAGATACAAATATTAAAGCAGTATGATTTATGATTTAACATAAAGATAAGCATTAAGATACTTGCAATGCAGAAAGCAGTCTATTTTCAGTGGACTCTAAATTTATTCAGCATACTGTTTACTTATGCACCTCTTTGCTGCAATATATGCATATTTGAAAACTGGTGAATTTATCTTCATGGTATCTGCTATGTAGTAAGCCAGTGCTGTTATTCACATTTGACAAACAGGGAACCAGAGCAACAGAGGTGAGCGTTCATTAAATCTGAGTGCTCAGTGAAACACTTCTGTGGATTTTCACAAGATTCTGCATTTTTCTGCATTCCTGATTCCAGTATTTCTGTGTACTGTGTCACCACTTCTTCATCTCACAGTGCACCTCTTCATGCTCCAGTTAATCTGTTTCCAACTTCTCCTCAGTAATATCTGAGAAACACGAGAGTTGTTCTACTCCTGGTTTCTGTATTTGGTGCAATGACAGGATCTGGCTGACAGGAAGAGCAACTGGGGGTACAGATCATACTTTGCCAGAATAGAAACTTGTCAGTAATTTTACAAAAAGGGCACAGACCACCACCTGACTGGTGTACAGGAGTTGTGGAGGCTTAGCGCACTCCCCATACACAAGAATCTTCACAGAACTGGATTACAAAGCATTAAACAATTTTCTTGAATGTCTTGAACTCACACCTATATAATTGATCACTGTAGCCACCAACAAAAATTGTTTCCCTTCTGAGTACCTACCCATTCAAAGGCAAGTTGCAGTCAGTTTCATTACATACACATTAAAATGTACTCCTGCTATTTTCAAAATTGCACATGGAATTGGAAGCAAAACATTATTTTGTTAATTAGGTTGATCAACTATCTCCTTATAACTAGGAAACTCAAATCCTTGTGGCTTATTGCCAAGTTTTACTGTAAACTACTCACAGATGTTCTGTGAATGACAAGAAATGAAAACATTCCCAATTGAAATCTTAGTCACTCAACTGCTATAAAATATTTAAACAATTCTGCCTGAAGATCAGAAAAACAGCAATACACGTCTTCCAAAAATTCTCCCTCCAACCAAAATGGAATTACATTTAAAGATCATATTCCTTGCACAACATTGAACAGCTGTGAAATGTAAAGCAGAGATAGTTATAATTTGAGATCTTTAGTCCAAACAGGATAAATGAGAGCGACTCTTTCTTTTCCTCCAGTACGCCACACAGTTATCCAGTAAGTATTATTCAAAGCTTTTACTGCCTTACACATATACAAGCCCTTTAATACTTAAAAAAACCTCAAATAACCCCTGTCTCTCCTATTAACAGTGTCTTGACTGGTAAGCAATGGATTAAATCTGTGTAATGGTGGTTTATAAACAACACAGTAATTCTTATTGAACCAGAATCTTAGCCAGAAAGTGACTCCTGCTGGCAATTCCCCAGAAAAGGATGAAGGTAACAGACTGCCTGCCTGCCCTGTGGCCCTTCATTCCCAGCTCTCCAGAATTCAGTGGTCAGGCCTGAGTTAGCAGCATATTTCTTGCCAGCAGTCATTAAATGCAAAAAGGAGATTCATTTGAACCTTCTGCTTCAAGTAACTTGACAATTGGCTTCTTAGGAATTGTGAGTAAATGCACTAGAGCTTGGAGTGAAATATCATGAGAAACAAGGCATCTACTTGGGATCAAAGATGAATTAAATCACAGCTTGTCTCTCTCCTACAATTCCTACAATTTATTAGTCTCTGAAAGTCTTACGTCCCTGCAGTAACCTGGGAAGCTACATGAACTCTTTATTTAAAAAAGGTCAATTGAAAAGAGCTTGTTACAGTAATGTTTCTACTAATGTGACAATATGGGCCACCTACTCAAACACAAATTTCTCTACTTGCCTTGGTCAAGTTTGTAAATACAAAGCAATTAAAAAAGAATTTGGCCAGTCTCTTTTTTTCTGATATTGCACAGGCTGATCAAGCAGAAGCAGTACCGAAGTACAGAGGATTGCAATGTGGGGAGGCAAACATGAGATGCTCAGGAAATGTATGCAATTGCTGGGAGTAAGATATTGACAGTATATTGAAGAAACTCCAAAATTACTTAAGATGTTATGACAGAATATTCATGGTAGGGTAGGAGTCACGTCAGTGATACAATAGGAGAGGTCATTTTTACTGCACACAGTAACCTGTGCGGTGATACTATCCATAGGAAACTGCTGTAAATTACAGTAACTCTGGGGTTGATCTTGGATCTAAAGAAGAAAAAAACCCCATGGCACCTTTGCTCATCTTCAAAATAAAAGTGCAGGACATAATTGGAGCACCCTACTTCCCTACCTTGTATTAGTGTTTGCCTACACCATCATATCTGTGGGCATCTGTATTAGGAAAACGAATTTTTACAGAATACTGTGAGTACATATATATCAACGCATATACAAGTCTAAATTCAGGCTCTCCTACTTGTAGCCCTGCAACAAAACTCTGAAGATTCTAATGTCTGCATTTAAGATCAAAAGCATGTGACTGCATCTGATGAAGGAATCACCAGATATTCTTGGAATAGGAGAAAATAGCATACAACACATGTGACCATTAGCAAAAGGAGAAAAAAACTGTCCATACACAATTAGGGGTAATCCAGTATTTGCTCCAAGTTATGTCATACCAACCCAGCTGCTTGAAGTGCTCTTCTTGCCCTACCACAACCCAGCATACATACACATGCACACATACCTACTTGTCTTTAAATCTTTTTATGAAACAACACTTTTAGATTCTCTGTTCTTCTTTTAAAAAGAGAAATGTGAAGTAACTGCAAACTTTTATTTTGAAAAGCACTGTGCAGATTTGACCGGTTTGCCATGAAAACATTGGAAGTGTTCTCATGTACTTCCTGAAAGTGAGTAAGTACTCACAGTACTTACCTCATACACGTTGAACTGAGATTGCCCTCTTGACAACTCTCTGTAACTTGTTGTGAATTCTCCGATGAAATCATGGCTGTATTAAAAAAAAAAACTTTTAGTCAAATGCACAGCATTTAGTAATTTAAATGTGTACTACATCTATTCATGAAAAAAAGAAGCATAAGCAATATAAACTTACACCAAAGAAAGGAGCAATGGCAAAAGATACAATTTGCTTTAAAAAATCTTTGCTTTTCTTCTTTCTTGTGTGTTCACTCTACTAGTAGTAAAAATTTAGAGATTAAAAGTGTTTGCTTAAATCTTTCCAAGGGCTTCTGTTTAACTTAGTTGCACAATGAGGACTAGGTTGTAAATTAGTGATCTGACCCCAATGTAAGCTTACAGAATCTGAAACTGGCTTCATGACGGAACCAAATAGACATAAGTATAAGCTAAGAAAGCTGAAACTATTTTTGGACCTCGTCAGCAAGGAAATGAATGGCAGCACAGGATAAATTTGCCTATTATGATTACAAGATCTATTGGGCCACAGGAGCACAGTATCATCAGCTATAATACTAGAAGCAAACTGCATTAGCAATATTAAAGACATTACTGTATAGTAAGTAATATACTTTTTAAATTCCAATGTAAGTGCATATCCATTTATTTAAAAATATAAATTAATAGGAAAGTATTAAGACAAACCAACTTAAAGATTGAAATCAACATATTCTTGTATTACATACAAGTTCTAGTACCATGATTTACAAGTACAGCTTCTAACCAATACAAGCAGAAACATTTCTAAAAGAACAAGACGTATCAATCCAGTCAGCTAAAAAAGGTAATTCTATCTTGTTCATAAAAATAAAGGAATTTTGAAAAGCTAGTTTCTTCAGAAAAAAGGTATACTCAATACCGAAAGCAATTCTGAATAATAACACGTTGCCCCTCTTGAATTTAGCAACAGAAATTCCATGTATATTCCACCATCCTCTGCTTCGCAATTAAGTTACATAAAACCCAGGTCTTCCAACTCTAGAGTTTACAACAATGTTTTGCTGAAGAAAGGCATGAAAATGAACATTCAAATGCAATATGAATTATGATAATTAATAGGAAGTTTCTACATTGCAATATCTAGGTAGCCATGAAACAGCAATTGCAGGCTTAGGTATTTTATTATACTTGAAAAGCAACAGTATATGAAGCAGTGTTTTAAGCAAAATAAAACAGATTATAAAATGCATTATCCTTCTCTTCATACATATACATTAACTGATAAAATAATGAGATTCACAAAACTGATTTTACAGATCACAAAGCATTTGATCTTGCTTGTTCCATGTATGAGCATACACACACCATGTTTGAAATGGGTTAAGACATATTTACCACATTTGCAAAATAAACCAGCACTGTAGCACAGCAGAGCTTTTTTCCAGTACCTGTACGACTAATTATTGATAAATGCCATTGTCTAGTCCTGTTCTGGCCACTCTATATTTATATGTTTTTAAACATGTAGATAAATATGCATAGATAACCCCCAAGTTTAACAGCAGCATTAACGTCTTACCTTCCATCTCTATCCCAATCATACACTTCTACTTTAATTGTCCTAAAAAAAATAAAAACCACAACCCTATTAAAATATATATTAAAATATACCAGGCATGTCTTTAATACTTGTATTTTAATAGCATATAGGTGCATTAATTGTGCCAAATTCAGAAGACAGAATTTTCCAGTCATTTTTTACATGGCAGAAAATGGCAAGTCACTCAGGTTTCCCAATACATATTCATAAATTAATCGTAAAATACAACAGAAGCTAAGGAAACAATTAAACACACTGGAAGTTTAACC
This sequence comes from Mesitornis unicolor, assembly GCF_000695765.1. Lineage (NCBI taxonomy): Eukaryota > Metazoa > Chordata > Aves > Mesitornithiformes > Mesitornithidae > Mesitornis > Mesitornis unicolor. The sequence continues at coordinate 21,383 of NW_010168666.1, forward strand.
AAGATATTTTTATTTGCTGATGCTCTGAATTTTCTGTGGTTTTTTAAATAAATGATTCTTTAAACCTTAAAGTATTATCAAAATTTTTAGGAACACTAACAAACTTGAACTAACTGTGAAGGTTTCTTTGGTATATGCTATTAAAAGGAAAAGGGATATCTGCTGTGGGGTAGTAAGATCTTACAGAAAAATAAGTAATATATCCGGATAAGAGAAGAAGCGTGCAGAGACTGAGAGAGCCCTTATGAAAAAAAAAAATTAAACAGCAAAGTACAGTTTAAAAATAATGTTCATAAGTACAAAGTAAAGCACATTTAAAGCAATAAGGAATTCTAGTCCATATATTTTGAAAATAAATACTCCAGAATACAAGAAAACTTCAATCTGGCAGACAGTATTAAGCTCTTCTAAACATTGTGCAGTGGTTAAAAATGAAAACTCTCTGAGATCCACCCAACTTTTTGTGAAGGTCCTGTCTGTGGCTGCAGATGAAAGAAATTTGTAGTTTTTTAAAGACAGCACTTTTGGCCCTTAAACTTCCCCCTACCTCTCAATAGAGGAGGAAGTGGCTTTGCTATCTGACCAAAGAGGACAGAAAAGTGCAGCATCATTTTTAAAATTTAATTCCTATAAAGACAACAGGATAGTTGTTTAGTTCTTTTATCAGACCACCCTTGTAACCATCAGAGTATGCAACACAACCATGGCTCTGCCTGCCTAGGATGAAATGGGAGAAGCAGATTGTGGGGTATGGAGGGGAACATGGCACAGGCAGAGACTGGGTACCAGTTTTTCCCAAACTGAAAGACTGACCTGGACACTGTGGCAGAACCCACCCACCTCTCAGTGATTCAGGAGCTCGGGGCTAAGTTGAGTAATAAAATGTTAAAGTCTTCAAACACACAAGTATTCAGTGCAAACACTTTTTCAATAGGAGAACTAATTAGAATTTATTTCATTTAAATCAGAATTGAAAGCCAAAATAGTAGATTATCACACACAATATAATACATGTATCTAAAATATTTTTTCACTGTATAAAACAATAACTAATTGGCAAATTTTTAGAGAAAAGTCTCACGAAAAATATTAAGTATATAATGGTTTTATACAGTTTCTTGAACATCCCTCTAATGAATTCGTAACTGGATACTGTGTTAATTGGGATACTGAGACAGGATATCAAAATGGTTTAACTACAAGTATGATATAGGAAGCAAGCTCATGTACCTCCTGTGCATTACTTCACATTTAAGAGATTATACCTCTCTTGAGAAGAAAGGCCCAGAGAGTTGGGTTTGTTCAGCATGTAGAAAAGAAGGCTTCAGGGAGACCTTGCTGTGACCTTTCAATATATAAAGGAGGCTTATAGGAAAGATGGGGACAGACTTTTTACTAGAGCCTGTAGTGACAGAACAAGGGGGAATGGATTTAAACTGAAGGAGGGCAGATTTAGACTGGACATAAGGAAGGAATTCTTTACTGTGAGGGTGGTGAGACACCGGCACAGGCTGCCCAGAGCAGCTGTGGCTGCCCCCTCTCTGAAGGTGCTCAAGACCAGGTTGAACAGGGCTTTGGGCAACCTGGTCTGGTGAAAGATGTTCCTGCCCATGGCAGGGGGTTGGACTGCATGAGCTTTAAGGTCCCTTTCAACTCCAACCATTCTATGACTCTATACATATGTAAAACTTGCAAATGGAAGGTGAAAGTGGAAATGAATTGTTTCCCTTAGGAGTAAAGTATTAACTTTGCTCTGAGGACAGCTGTACTATTGTTGCTTTAGGGATGACTGGGAACAAGACAAAAATGTAGAAAACAAAAATCTCCCATGTACGAGGTCAATCTTATTTTACATACTTACTTGGAGAGTGGATTTCTTAAAATGCAAATAGCATAGAGCATATTATCATCATCATTATTAACGGAACAGGAAACATGTATTAGGATGGAGCTAGTAAGTAGTTTTATTAATATGCCTTCACTACATAAAGAGTGTGTGTGTGTATATGTGTATATACACATACATATATAAGAGTAAATGCAATGATCCAATCTGGCCTAAAATGAACTGAACACAGGATAGAAAAGTAACACCTCCAGACTTTCTATATTTCAAGCAACAACGTGCTTACTTTTATTCTTCAGAACAGTTTCAGATGAAGTCATCAGGTCTGTGGTATTAATAGAGGAGACAGGAATCTAAGCAATTACTTTATAATTCGCTTCCACGTAAGCTGCTCCCCATTCTTCCCATGAGATACAGTTGAATACAAGTTGAATATAATTTTCTTTACTAGTAAAGGACTCTTTGGGGATAAGGTTGATCAACAGCTGATACTATGTACACCAACCAATTCATGCCTAGATGTTTTTCACATTTTTTATGATATTCCAAATTAGGCAAAGGAGGAGTTGCTTGCTTTGGATTGCTTGCTTGCTTTTCAACTCAAATGTGATGGCTTTGACCACACCGTTTATTACATTTTATTTTTTCTTTGGAATTTCAATTTGGCGTTAAGTTACCTTAGAATGAAAACTGATTAAAGTTATTCTGTGGAATGAAATCAAGAACAGCTCCAAACCGACTTTATCCCACCAAGTATTTGACCCTTGAAAGGAAACCATATTTAAATTAGTAAGAAAGGAAGTATCACAGAGGTTTTTTTCCCTAGAGAACCATTATTTTATTTCCAGGTTTCAAAACCTGTTACTATTAAGATAGAGAGGACACACTGCTAAGTTAAGATTTACACAAGGTTTAGTGGGACTTGTTTTGAATTGTCTTACAAATCTGTGTTCAAATAGCCAAGTCATCCCAGAGAGAAAAATTGAATTATTAAGATAAATTCTTAAGATTTTCAAGATAAATTCTGAGAGGGATCTTCAGACATGCAACTTAAGAGTAATTCTTCCTTGAATAAAGCTCCTATCTCCTGAAATTTATTTCATATTAAAAGGATTGATCACAAATCTTGAGTTTTATCTATTTTTCATTGTGTGCAAGGTATTAAAAGGGCTTTCAAATCTCCACATACTGGTATTTTACCCTCTCTACATTGCTATTTTATCTTAAAGGACACAGTTTAGAGGATGGGTTCTCTATTTTAATTTAAAAAAATATTTAATTTTAAAAAATCAAGGTTAGAGAATGTTGGTGATTAGGATATCTCTGTCTTAGAACTTTTATGCAGAAAACATAGAGATACATCCCATCCTTGTGATGGCTGAAAACATACTGTATGACTACATAGTTTGAGAAAAATTTAGCAAACCTTGGCCTTTTCATAATGCAAAAGTAGACAGACCTTGCTCAAAAGCATACAGTAACTGAAGATTTACTCTCCCCAAAACTAGAATGAATGTTTACTGTGATATATTCTTACTAATGATATTATTTCCACCTTTCACATCTATCACAGAACCCAGAGCACCAAAATTTGATCTGTGAAACTCATTATCTGAAAGACACTTTTGGGGTTTGTCTATTTATGTATTACCAAGCTGAGTTTTGGAATCTAATACTTATCTTTAGAAATAAAAGTTTTCAATAAAAAACCCCAAATTTGGCTGCTTTTTCTGGACTATCAGATACTAATTTTAATTAATCTGACAGCTAACAAGTTTTTCTTGATTTGAAACACGATTAATGTTGGCGGGATGATGAAGTTCCATGGAGCTTTCTATTCATAAGGCATTCACTGGGCAAATTATGTTGAAAGCATTCAAAGTAGAATCAATATGAGAAAACAGTAGTTACACAATAATTTGAGGCATGCTATTATACTTTTTAATTCTCTTTTGGAATGCTGGAGTTATTTTAATATGCCTCCACCACAGTATCTTTTTTTAATTACTATGAAAACCTTTTTTCTTTAATATGATAAACAGTGTAGCATCCAGAGACTAGCTTCATATGCACTATTTTGCCCATGCATTATGCACATGAACCCATAAACAAGTTAAAAATTCTATTTGATTAGAATGTACTTATTACAAAATTGCTGCATTTTCATTGCATCTAATTGAAAGAGTAACCAATGTGGCTGACAACGACTGTATAAAGCACTTTACAAATAGAGTATTAGCAATGTAAGAGAATCCTTTTCCCTTCAGGTTGAAGGAGCATGACACTAAGTACTGGAAGAGAATCACAGATCAAATAAAGTAGCTAAGATCCAATAGGAAAAACTAAAAATGGCCATTTCTCCCCCCAAAAAAATCCCAAAACAATAAACAATACCACTTTACTAGGGGGAAAAAAATCACAAGTCAATTAGCTTTTGACTTTTAAATAACCAACTTATACAGACAGAGCTTCAAATTTATTACTGTGAAAGCATTCTGCTTATCTTAGTGCATTCTGCACTTCTTAGTCTCCTGCTTCTTCGTATTGACTCCTGAGATTCAGTCAGTTGATTCAAGAGTTGGTTTGTTTATCCCCTGGGATCAGCTGGTAAATTACAAGTTCAAGGAATGCCTTCCGAGAAGACAAGGCCTTCATGGTAACTGATGAAAATAATTTTGGTGTACACATTCCACTAAATAATTAGCTTGATAAAGTAATGCAATAGAGTTATGACACGACAAAATCTTGTACTACAGTAATATAAAAAATGTACATGAATGGATAGTAATCACATACATGGAAGTTGAAAATAAAAATTCAGGTAGAAAAGTAGCTACTTAAATTCCAAATTAAAGATTGTTTCGAAGACACATTCACAGGAAAATTATCCATTTGAGAAAAGTCTTACTGAATTAACATGCCCATTTTTAAGGAGTCTACAAATATCCATTGTTTCTCAACTTAACTAATTTACTCATTATTATTGGTAAAATATTGATTAAAACCGTGGTATTACTACCATGCTTTCCAAAGATGGATGCTTTTACACAGGGTCACTGAAATCTTCAAATCTGAACAAGATGATGATTGCCTTCTGCATTTCTCACTTACTTACCTATATATTTTAAAGGCTTTCATTTATAAGCATCCTCTGGCATTACAATATCACACAAGGAAGACAGATCATAATTGGTTTTCATTGAAACATTATGAAAAAATACTTATGTACACTAGTAACAGTGACCATTCTTCAAAGTAGTCTTTTCTTTCTAACTGTTTCTTAATCCCACCATAG
>NW_010168666.1:26554-39376 GCF_000695765.1 Mesitornis unicolor
GAACTTTTATCCAGAAATAAAAGGGTATCCTCTGACATTTCCTACAGCTTTAGCATATTGGCTTTATTTTTCTAAATTCTGTAATGTGATGAATGGTTTTGAACACGTATTATCCTTACAAAATGTTGATTAAGCAACCTAAATAAAATCAGGAACTGAATTGCATAAAAAACTTAAGATAGAAAAGGATACATGCGTTAAAGAAGAAAAAAATAATATATGCTAAGAAAGCTTAACCTACAACTTACCGGTCATAGTCTCCATTACACAGTGCTCTGACAGAAATCTTGAATGCCTGCCACACTGGATTTAATGTATTTTTTATGACTTCTGTTTTGTGGCAGATCGTAAAACTGTAATAAAAAAAAGATACATTTTGTATTTATTTACTTTTTCTTTTGTGTCATCAGACACTGAATCAAAAGAGGTGTAATCTGTATTCACTCATACAATGACCATATAAAATTTAAAATAAAAAAAACAGAAATGCAGTGAAATCAGTGAGAAGGCATGACTGAAGAGGACAGACCTGTTTGAGAGAGATGACAGACTAGGGCACTAAACAATTCTAAACCTAAAATGTTTTTACACAAAACTTCGACAAGAATTACAACTATTCAGTGAGTTATTTCAGGCAAGAGCAGTCTCCATCCCACTTGTTTAAATAGGCCTTGCACAGCCTGGAATCAGTCACAGATCCAGAAAGCGAGCAGTCTGGTCAGGATTTGAATTTTAGTGATTAAGAAACCAAGGGAGTCATGGCTTTCTGATGCTTGTTCTCCATTTTATGTCTATGATTTCTTAACCAGGGGTGCCTCAAGTAAAACATAAAAGCCTCAGTGAGATCTCATAATCACCTTCTCTCACGTGAAATAAAATTAATTGTTTTAATGCATTCTGCTTTCACTAAATGATGCAAAATTAAAATACTTCTTTTGAATCCTCATCTTAGGGACTGAATTAGTCAAAAGAAAATAGGAGGGAAGGTCACTGGTGAAATCGCTACTGAAACTCTACATACAGATGTAACTAAAGTTGTTCTCTGAGGGAATATCCTCCTTATGTTCCAAAGGCCTATGGTTTTGTCCCGGCTATGATTCAGAAGGCATGCCTGAAGCTAAGAGACAGGAAAGAGAGCATCCTTCTTTCCGTGGGTGCAGAAGCACTGCCACAAACTCCTGCTATATTCGGGAGACCAATAAAGAATCGGTTGCTCACCACTCCCCTCTTAGAAGGAAGTGGAGAAGCATGGCACACAAGGCCAACAGAAACTGCATATAATCTAATGCCCAGAGAAATTCCACTAATGACCTTAATGCCATTCACAAAGGACCCATAACTCCTCCAGGCTTGCAATTTAAGATATTCAGCTTTTATTCAGGAAGCTGTTCCTATAATCCCCCTCCAAGAGGAAAAGAGCAGGGAACAGACACACATATACCCATACATAGGTTTATGTTAACAACTGTTCCAGTTAAGCTATCAAAACAAGTAACATCATACATGTCAAGCCTTTGGTTTGATATGAAGTTCTATGTGAGGACTATCAGTTTCCAAGAAAACTTGACCTGCCAGTAGACCGTCACATAAGCAGTATGTTGAGCAGAAGTTAGCATGTCAAGTCTTAGCAGCAGAACAGGGGAGATTAACCTACTTCAACAAATTAAAGCATGAGTTTAGGAAACACCCACTTGTTAAAAAAAAATCTATTTAAGATATTTTTGAATTCTATTTTCTAGAACTGTAAAAAAGATAAAAGACACTTCCGAATTGTCAGTTAAAAATGTTTTTACCTAAAACAATTTCTAAGCATAAGCATATTCTGCAGCTACAATTTTCATTGAGAATTCTATTTAATTTAAAGGAATACTGTATCTCGGCAAAAGTAACACTATTTAACTATTTTTATAACTATTTTTAATTTTCATAGTGCTCTGTATTCATCATACATTCAAGTCTTAAAAACCTGAGTTGCAATATTTGATCTCTTTATTTCAACAGTTTCATTCCTACACTGTGTAACGATATACTTAAATCCAACAAACATTATAAAAGAAACATGGCTTAATCTGACAAATATAAAAAAATGAAACTATATTACCAATTGCAAATAAGTAAGTTGCCTACTCTTTAGCAGCAGAAATACTTAACAGGCATCTACCTGCCATCTTCATTGCTTCGATGAAATACAAGGAAAGGATCAGATTTCCCAAAGAAGTCCTTCTTGTCTAGTTTGTTCGCACAAAACTGCATTAAAACTGAATCCTGAAATGTGTAATAAAGAAAAATTACAAACCACATGCAGTTTACCACACTAAAATAAGAAAAATAAAGCACTGACGAATAACCATACAAATAGAACAAAATAAATGAAGATATCTGCCTTCTAGATGCCCTCTCCATATTAGCATCCCTGCAGTGTCCTTATAGTGCAGTTTGAACTGCTGGACCCAAGAATTCCTTCGTAGGCGGTTGCAAAGGAAGGGCACATTGCTATGCTAACTGCCTCAGGATTCTTCCAGTACTCTCTGACATTCAAAGTTGCATTCTGAGGGAAGTAGATGCACAGGAAAGGAACGCAAATTAGAATTAATTTTAAAAAACTCCACTGAGACACGACTAAGCCTCATTCCTTCAGTGACTCAAATCTGCAGTTGTCTGCTCCTGCTGTCTGTACAGCAAATGGTTAGCAGCTTGCTATTAAGAGTCTAGAAGCTTTCAGAAAAGGAGTCTGCAAGATAGCAAACACCCATTCTGATGACAAATAAGGAGAAAAATTTCTTTGCAGTGGTCAGGCAAACTGATAGTCACATGTGGTCATCTCTTTGGGCAGAATCAAGAATTTGAGAAGGATTATAAATGTAAACGTGCAGATCACCAGCTAACCGGGGCAGGGCCTGCTGGAAGACAGTTCTATACACAGGTCTACAGGCGTAACAGCAGCGTGAGGAAGGCTAGGAAAAATGTGGGCTCATCACTGAATGGGGCAGGGGATCAATTGACGAAGGACATGGAAAAGTCCATGTTTCTCATAGCCTTCTATGCCTTAGTCTGTACTGGCAAGATTTGCCTTCAAGAATCTTGGGCACTTGAGACCCAGACCTGAGGAAGTCTGGAACAAGGGTGACTTGCCCTTGGTAGAGGAGGACCAGGTAAGGCAACATCTAAACAGACTAGACATACAGAAGTCCATGGGACCTGATAGGATGCACCTGTGAGTGCTGACAGAACTGGCCAGTGTCACTGTGAGGCCACTTTTGATTATCTTTGGAAAGTCATGAGAACTGGGAAAAAGAAACCCATCACTCCTATCTTTGAGAAAGGGCAAAGAAGAGGATCCAGGCCAATCTTTGCTCAATCAATAGAACAAATACCCCTGGAAAACATTTAGAAACACATGAAAGATGAGAAGGTGGCTAAGAGTCATCACTGTGGATTTACAAAGGGGAAATTCCTGTCTGATCGACCTGATGCCTTCTCCCATAAAATAAGTGGCTTGGCGGATGACGGAAGACTAGTGGATGTTGTTTATCTTGACTCTAGCATGACTGTCTCCCATAATATCCCTGTTCACAAACTGATGAATTACAGACTAGAACACTGGATAGGTGAAGTGGACTGAAAACTGGCTGAACTGTCATGATCAGTGGCACAAAGTCCAGCTGGAGACCAACCACTAGTAGTATACCTAGGTGTCAAAACTAGGGCAAATCATGTTTAACAACTTCATTAATGACCTGGATCATGGGACAGAGTAGACTCTCAGCAAGTTTGCAAACAATACAAAACTAGAAGTAGTGGTTTATACAGCAGATGGCTGCGCTGCCATTCAGAGGCACCTGTACAGGCTGGAAAAACAAACCAACATGAACACCATGAAGTTCAATGGAGGGAAATGCCAAGTACTGCACTTGGAGGGGAATAACCCCACGCACCAGTACAGGCTGCAGGCCAAACACTGCAAAGCAGCTTTGCAGAAAAGGACTAGGGGTCTTGGTGGACCAAGTCTCCTCTTATATGAGGAGAGGCTGAGAGCGCTAAAGTTATTTAACCTGCAGAAGAGTAGGCTCAGAGGAATTCTAACAATTTCTATAAATACCTGATGGGAGGGAGTAAACAGACTCTGCTTAGTGGTATTGGATCTGGAATATTGCGTCCAGTTCTGGGCCCCTCAGTTCAAGAAGAACAGGGAATTGCTTGAAAGAGTCCAGCACAGGGCCACAAAGATGATTGAGGGAGTGGAGCATCTCCCTTATGAGAAGCGGCTGAGGGAGCTGGGTCTCTTTAGCTTGGAGAAGAGGAGACTGAGGGGAGACCTCATTCATGTTTATAAATTTGTAAAGGGCAAGTGTCAGGAGGAAGGAGCCAGGCTCTTCTTTCTGATGTCAAGTGATAGGACAAGGGGAAATGGGAGCAAGCTGGAGCATAGGAGGTTCCACATGAACATGAGGAAAAACTTTTTTACTGTGAGGGCTACAGAGCACTGAACAGGCTGCCCAGAGAGGTTGTGGAGTCTCCTTCTCTGGAGACTTTCAAGACCTGCCTGGATGCATTCCTGTGTGACCTAGTCTAGGTGATCCTGCTCTGGTAGGGGGTTGGACTAGATGATCTTTTGAGGTCTCCTAATATTCTGTGTGTGATTCTGAGTATCCAGTGGAAGCACAAGTGGTAACAGATACAAGCTGAAATACAGGAAATTCCATTTAAATACCTGAAAAAAAACCTTTTTACTGTGAGTGTGACAGAACACTGAATCAGAGAGACTACACGTCTCCTTGGACATACTCAAAGCCTGACTACACAGAGCCCTGAATAACCCGCTCTAAGAAGAGCAGGAGGATTGGACTAAATGATCTCCCAAGGTTTCTTCCAACCTCAACAATTCAGTGATTCTAAAAATCTTTCCCATTTTGAATATGGGTTATAAGTTTGACAAGAAATCTCAGAAGATCAGGTAAGAATTAATCCAAATACTGAATAATCTTAGGTAGGAAAATATCACAGAGAAAGTATGTGACAGCTAGTGAGATAGCACAAGAAAGTGTGTAAGACAGGGTGCACATGAAAGAGCACAGCAGAGAATGCAAGAGAGAGAGATTGAGTCTCAAATTCTTTGCAAGTTCCCTTCAATGATTATGAACTACTCATCACACATGTAAAATTTGAGTAGGGTGAATCTGGAAGAACATGAAGGCCTTAGAAGTCACTTAATATTTGTCTACATTAAAAGGGAAAGTAAAAAGTCCTGTTCCGATTATGGATTTAATTATTTTTAAAAAGTTTGTTATAACTGGGATACAAATGCTGGTCTTGGAGGATAAGCCCACAATGTCAGGAAAAAATCACCTTTAGTCTCTTCTAAGGTTACCAATAAATGCTTGGGGTGATGGCACATATCTCATAAGAATGGTGGGAGTTTAACTTCTCAAGAAATGTAGAACAATTTCTTCAGGGAAGCAATTAAATGATGCACTCATTTTGTCATCTGACAAAAATGTAAACAATTTGATCATGTACAAAGAAACCAAAAGTTTGAGCTGATGGAAAACAGCCTGAAAGACAGGCATTTTCCATGACAATAAGTATTCATTTGTACAAGTAACACGGGTGTTTCCTACTGCTAAATGAAAGGTAAATGAGCCTGAGTTGGTGTACCCTATTAACATAACTGTGCAGGACCGGCAGGTTGCCTGGAAAAGGCAAATATGATTTGAGCTCATGTGCTAGTCAAATATACCACTTATGCAGAGAAATAATACAAACTTGACTAAGCTGGAAATAAGGCAAAAAAAAAAGCATTTTTTCCTTAATATCATTAGATATTTAAGCTAAAAGGATAAAGCCTAAATAGATTAGCTACCACATATCTTTGTTAAAAGAGAAGCCTGAGTATTGCATAAATAAATAAAAAAAATAACCACTTATGACATGGTATAAAATTTAGAAGTTGTACAAAAGGTGAAGCATTACCCCCTCAATACCACCTAATTACAAAAACTAAGCCCCAGAAACAAATCTCTTCCAGCCTCAAGGTATTTTTGTAGATTTATTTTGTACTTTCCAGATCCCTTGTACATTTACATCAAATGTCTTGATACTACTGCTTTCCTCTTTTAAAATTTGGTATCTTGTCATTGCCAGCTCTTCAAAGACTGCAGCCCCATCCAATATATACCACGCTTTGGCAAACTGCCCCCCTCATCAGATCCCATGTTTATCAACCCATATCTGTAATGCTTCCTTATTCTTCCTTCCAGTCACTGTTTCCCTGTGATTTCCAGATTGCTGCCAGCTCATTCCCTGTTGGGAAGCAACTGGGCTGGCTTGGCTGTCAGATGCTTTCTGACCAGTAAAGAATACCGCCTCTGTCCAATCCCCTTCTCCATGAGCCCTAGGCTGAAGAGGAGCAGTGACTCTCTTGGGGTAGGTCATGACCACACCATATCTCTCCCCTTAACTAGCCAAATTCCCCACTGCCCCCCTTGCCCAGATATTCTTCTATTTTCTATTAAATAAGCAGGCATCTGCCATTAATAGGCCAAACGGTTTAAACTCTTTTTTAATGGCAATTCTTTGAAATACCTTACTATTTTTTTCAATAAATATTAATTTCACAGTTTCTAAATAAGATGACTCACTATTAGCATAAAACCTTTAAACTGTAAGGTTAAAAATCCAAAATTTTACTTTGACATTCACGTAATATCAATATTCCATAATGAAAGCATAGTTTGATGGCTGAAACAAATGGATCTTTGTTAAAAATTGGACACTAAGAGATTAAAACGTGATGAATTATTTGCGGAAACAAAGACTGGGTTTAAAACTCATCCAAGAATCAAAAACTTCATGCGGTTTTCTACTTCTTTCACCTCCTGCTGTCTAAAACTAAGAGTAATTGATAGGAAAAAAGTATCCTAACTTCTTACAGATATGACTAAATGCAAATTTATACATTATACCTTTGACAGTCTGTTGCAGCACAAAACACAAAATAATTTTATTTTTCAAAAAGCAATCAACACACACTTACTCGGCAGCAGCCCAGTTCCTCTGCTGTTACTATGACTGTTCCACATTTCTTCCCAGGAATTCCTCTGCAAGAAAATACAACATCACCTCGGTTCCTTAATAAGAATGTTATGAACGTTACAACTGACACAGATAAGCACAAGGTAAGATTTCAAGTCACAAAATCAATAGCATGATACACAGTTTCCTTTTTCTGTTACTTGTCCTGTATAAAAACATCGGTTTATCCTGAGCGAATTGGTCAATGAGTTCCGTATTTCTTCTAACTAGCAAGGAACAAGTCAGTTTCCTTCAATTTCAAAAGAAACAGCATTAAAAGTTTAAATAGGATGAAAAGACAATATCAGAAATTATATTTTCTACTCTCTCATTGATTTTTTATTTACAAATGACTGCAACTTACCGATTTGTGAAAAGCATATTTTGCAAATTTTCCTCAAATAAAATATCTCAATATATTTAAAACTGTACACCAGCATTATTTTATAGTATTAATTCTGTAATGTTTATGAAGACACATCATACCATATACAGTAGTTGCAAAATAAATTACAGTTCATCCAGACAGCAATTAAAAACACGCTGCTGCAACACTATAAAGCACAAAACATAAAGAACAAAAGCATAAAGAATAATATAGGAACTGAAAAGCCACACATAATCTGATAGTACTTAGTGGCAGCAGCCCTTTAGGGGGTGAGAGGAAGTACAAGTATTTAGATGCAACTTTTTGCATGATACTATACTATAAACGAGAAGTTCTGCAATATCCTAATGTCACACATTGGCAATTATTACAGATTTTTTTCAAAACTAATGCTATTGCTTATGTTCATTTTATTTCTAGTTCTTTATTTCTTTACATCGTTCTGCAAAATAATTAATTATTTGATAATTATTACTTTCCAAGAAGACATCAAAGTAAAATTGTATTTTCAAATTGATTCTGGTTTTAGGTTTTTCTAAGAGAACTAGAGGGCACCGCTGTTCTGTTATGACAAAACATTAATGTAAACATTTACTGTTGTTATTTTGCTTATTAGTTTCCCTAATCCTTTTACAATGCTTTACAACTTCAAATAAGTTTAGCAAGATTGTGGTATAATAAGGAACTGATGGGAAAATAGTTCTTAAAAGCAGATAAAAGTTTAGAAATTTTGAATAGAGGAGCAAATACTGATGCAAATTTATGAAAGCTCACTGAAACTCCTGTTTAGAAGTTGATGCTTAAGTCTGTAAGGAATCCATCAGAGAATGCTGCTACTATAGTGCTGCAGTCATTTGCCATTACTCAGAGAGCTGCATCACTGCTCTCCTGGACCTCCTCAATGCTACATGGCAAGTCTGAATTTCACATGGAAAACAGCAGATAGGGAAACTGCTCACGTTTTTGTCATGAAATTTTAAATGTCACTTTAAATACATATAAAACTTATGGCACTTTTTCATTTCATGCAGTATGACTTATAAAGTACAATACTTTAAGATGAAAGAGGAGAATTTTCTTCAAATAACAGGAAAAAAAAGAATCTGGCCATTCCAAATGTTACACAGTATGATTCATAGTTTTATCAGCATCTTTAAATCACCTGGTTTTACAGCTGTCACCCTTCAACAGCTCACAACTGAAAATTATCCATTGTACCCTCTGTAGCAACGGGATATTCAAATTGAAATCTCAGATTTTCAGAAGATGAAAAAGCTGCACTTTTTTCTTTTGAACAGTACTTCTTGAAGCTTCAAAAATTTTTGAAATTTGGTAGTAAGAACAGTAGCAGAAATTACTTAGTTATGAGGGTGATATTGACATTACATGGTAAAATGCTTCAAGAACAAATGACCACGACTCTGGCTTTGACAGATAAGGAAGAAATAGAAATGTCAGAAGTGTAACTAAAAAACCAAGAAGTTCCCAGCACCACAATTCTGTGGGTAATACCAACTCAAGCAGAAGGCACCAGTATTAGAATTACCATTACCTGAAACAAAATTCTTCCTACTGAACTATTTAAGTCCAGTTAACTGTGCCATTAGGGACACTTTTGAGACATAGTCTAGGCAGTGACAGTACTTTGAAGAAAAAGCATCAAACATTTCCTTTGATATGAAAAGTCAAGTAGATTTATCCTACTTCCAAAAGATTATTCTAGGCCCCCTTCAGGTACTAGAAAGCCACTGTAAGATCTCCCCAGAGCCTTCTCTTCTCCAGGCTGAACAACCCCAACTCCACCTGTTGCAGAAGAGGTGCTCCAGCCCACCCTGATCATTTTCGTGGCCCTCCTGTGGACCCGCTCCAACAGCTCCACGTTTTTCTTTTGCTGGGGACTCCAGAAGTGCCTAACTGTGAATAGGGTGCAAAGTGAATAAAGGAAAGTAAAATGTGAGGAAGATCTAAGTTTTAGTGAGTCCTACTGGTTTGGGAGCCCAGAACCTTTAGGTGTTCTACAGTGATCAGCTCTTTTTAGGATGTTTAAAATGCCTTGCTGGCAGAAGTTGTTATGGCACAGGGTTCATCTTAGGCCTCTGATACTAAAAGCCACAGAATGAGAGATTTTGTCTTTAGAACAAAGATGCCCATGGAAAGATGCACAAAGATGGCAAAATGATCAAACAGTAATTGAGGGGAAAAAAGAATTTGATTGTTAGAGCAACCAAAGAGAAAATCATCATCAACTGAAAGGTCCTCAGCAGTACCTGCATGTCTCTAGACAGCACACAACTCTGAGAATTATTGTCTCCTTAGAACAAATGATTCCACAATTAAGACATTACATCTGCAATACCTAGAGAAGTTTGCAAGAACACTCTGAAGACCATTTGGGCTTTTAACAAGGACTGAAAGTAGGACCTTTGCAGAGTTAGTGTAAAAGTCAAAGAAAGATGACAATTTATCTGGGAATTCAAAGCAGAGAGGTTAGACAGAGCCTCCAATTTTGCAAGCTGAAACTGCAATGAGGCAGAGGAAGGAGCAGTTTTCAGACCATTCAAAAACCTAGCCTTATCCCTGAATTTACAGAAGAACCTAGCTCTCTGGTAGACACAGCCACAGATAAAAGGACAGGACAAATATATAGGAAGTCCCAAATCCAGGGTTTAGATGTTTTTCTATCAATTATGTTCACAGCAAGATGACAGAAGAAAGAACTTTCCAAAATAGGCCAGCTGGCTCCAGTACAGCCTCATTAGCAGGCAATGGCACTCAGATGTGAATAACTAGCAAAGAATGCTCATTAAGCTTTGCAATGGCTCTGACTCCTCATTAAAGGGAATCCCTACAGAAATGCACTTAGTAGATCCTGGAAGAAGCATTGCTTAGAGTTGCTTCTCTAGGAAGACAGAATATGCAAACATCTAATTTGAATAATGCCTACAAAGGTCATGCTCCCTTGAGAGAAAAATAAAGCTGTGTCATTTCTGAAAGTAGATACATCTGCATCTCATTCTTTCATGCTAATATAACTGGGGCATGCAAGGCCAGTCAGAGTAAATCTCACACATGGAGCTTGCCTTGAGGAGGCATTTAATGAATCTAGTAACCCAACAGGTAAAGAGAGTAAACATTACTGTTAAAATGTCAGATTCTCCATTTCACCTGCTTTGTATGACTAGATTTATTTTCCAACAGAAATTATCCAGAGCAAGTGCTCACCTCTGTACATGGCCAGTCTGTAAAATAAAGTGCAACATTAAAATAAGTTCTTGAAAAAAGTGCTCAGTCACTGGGACAACAGGCTAGCACACTACCATATTGGGAGCAACAGTCTTCTGTGACAGGGTGCACCAAATTAAAAGCCCTTAATGGTGTCAGAAACACAGAGCGAGATTCAGGAGGCATCCTCACACCTGCCAAGACCAAATGCTATTAGGTTCATGCTTCAGAGGCATAATCCACCGGTGCTTGTAAGACCAATGAGACTGCAAGTCATGCCTGTCGTGAAGGTGAAGAAGAAAAATGTGCGTGCATATCTTCACTTTTCCATTCCCTGTGAAGGTTTGTAGCAAGGTATGTTTCAGCCTAACAGACAACTGCAATGGTGACCCTCCAAGCTTGAGATGTTTTACCTTCATTTTGATAAAGAACAAGAGTATCTTTTCGTGGTAGACTTTGTAAGAGAACTCTCCCTGGTGATACACAGTCTGACTTCGAGTTTGCCAGTTAATGCCAGCCATTAACTGAATCTTGTGAGGCTTTTGTACATGTCTGAAGTAAGTAGATTTGAAGTTTAAGCTTCAAGTCTTTCTAATTTTCATTTTGAAAGAATGTCAGAGCTTACTTAAATGACAATCAGAGTGTGAAATTCAAGCATCTCAAGCTGCTTAAGTGCAAAAAGTGCCACTTTAGTAGGGTAGCTGATTGGAACTAACAAAAGCACTGGGCAATCTCTTCTTTGTACATCCACTGGCAGAGAACAGAAAAGGCAAAATGTTAATGAACTGAGGAGAAGCTCTTTGATGTCAAGTGGCATCATAAAGAATATTCAAGTTATGTGAATGTGGACTTCACTTTGTAAAGAGAACGGTAAATTCAAAGCAGGTAATATCCTCAGGAACAGAAGACGTGCAATACTGTCAACTGAATTATTGTTGAGTATTAATAGACATTAAATACACATCTATAAGCAAACAGTCCTGAAATGCAATACAATGGCTTCATGAATAAGACAACAAATGTCTTCCAGACACCAAGGTATCCAGACTTCAGAGAGTCCACAATCAATGACAGCACTGTTAAAAAGTACCAATGACAAAGTAAAACTTGAATACTGGGAAGAGCAGATAAAAAGTCATGAATGTGTTCATCTATCACACTGCATCTACAAAAAGGAAGGTATATTTCAGAATCTTTCAAGGGGACAACTGATTTGGGTCCATATAGTAACTGCCATTTAGTATCCTCTCAGATGCCAGACCTGAACAATGCTTGTTTACCCAAGAAAGAATGTATTACACAGGCCCCCGTGAAATAATTATAAAACCTTTTTTTCATAGAATCTTCACTGATCTATTTTCCTTTCTCATAGCTAATTTCAAAATTTAAATTTCATCTGTCAGACTCTTCAGACTTCACTTAACAAGTATCCAGTGATGACAAACTGCGGAATGGATTATTTTTAATCTATATGTTTAAAATAAACTTCAGGAATTTTCTCAGAAAGAGGAACATGTAGAGTGCTGAATAATTTACCACGTTGAAGACAGAAAGAACTATAAAGGCCTTCAAGAAGTGAGGAAGATTTCTATTAATAAATATGGATGTCTTCAAAGTCAGCACCTTTTCCCTGACCAAGTCACCACAGGCTTCCAGTAGAGTCAACTGACTGTCAGTCAAAACAGTCAATGGAGTTGCACAGTGCCACTCACTGTGGCAGTTAGTGTAAGCTGGGCCTAGACAGTGAAAAGTTTCATTATCTTTTGTTTTAGTAGAAGTAAACAAAATTGGTCCAACCTCCTGTCCCGATTGACAGGATAGCGTTTGTGTGTTCAACAAGACAGCCAAATTATGCAGCCAACCAGCTCAACATCAAGAACTAAAAACGTGTCCAGAACGTGTAAAGAGTGAGTGTTCCCATACCACAGTGCTGAGGCTCTCCTGGGACAGCCCTCGGACAGTAGGAGCTGGGCAGGGGCTGTTTCTCTTACTGAGTTACTGCAGCTCCCCTGCCTGCCTCTGTGCTACTCTGGGGGTGTAGAGATGGGACTTTGATGGGCTGATGGTTCTCCTGCAATAGGCCTGGACGTAGATAGGGCAAGGTATTATTTGGGCTCCTCCCCCCCCTACCCCTCCCACCC